>NC_027756.1:34063965-34069862 GCF_000695525.1 Brassica oleracea var. oleracea
TGCCCCTTTTGATATCAGAAACACAATCAGCCTTTGTGGCTCGACGGCTGATAACCGATAATATTCTAGTTGCCCAAGAAATGTTCCACGCCCTAAGGACAAACGAGAGCTGTAAATCAAAATTCATGGCGATCAAGACAGACATGAGTAAAGCTTATGATAGGGTTGAGTGGGGCTTCCTTCGAGCTTTGATGGAAAAAATGGGATTCGATATGAGGTGGATTCATTTAATTATGAACTGTGTTACCTCAGTCTCATATAAAGTCTTAGTAAATGGAGATGCGAAGGGCAACATTACTCCTTCCCGGGGACTCCGGCAGGGCGATCCACTATCGCCGTTCTTGTTTATTCTCTGTACCGAAGTATTAATATCACAGATCAAAGATGTAGAGCGACAGAAAAAGATCTCCGGCCTCAAGATCGCAAGGTTTCCCATTTACTCTTCGCTGACGACAGTCTTTTCTTTTGTAAAGCGGAGCCAGCGCAGTGCCAAGAGTTGATGAGGATCATTGACGTTTATGGTAAAGCCTCAGGACAACAACTGAATAAAATCAAGTCATCAGTTATGTTCGGTTCTAAGGTCATAACGTCCCTAAAACAAGACCTGAAAAGGTCAATTGGTATTAATAGAGAAGGTGGAATGGGCATGTATCTTGGAATGCCCGAGAAGATCTGTGGATCAAAAAAGCAAGTGTTTGCTTATGTTCAGGATAGACTTAACACGAGAGTCAACTCTTGGGAAGCAAAGCTACTGTCAAAAGGAGGCAAGGAAGTACAAATCAAGTCGGTAGCCCAAGCAGTACCGACGTTCACAATGTCTTGCTATCTTTTACCGCAGGATACTCATAAGAAAATAACAGGTGCAGTCTCGAGGTTCTGGTGGAGTTCGAAAGCAAACAACAGAGGCCTACACTGGATTGCTTGGGACAAAATATGTGTTCCCCTTGATGAGGGAGGTTTAGGTTTCCGAGACTCTCGAGATTTCAACCTTGCTCTACTAGCAAAACAAGTCTGGAGGCTTCTCGTATATCCAGATTCGCTTCTGGCAAGAGTGATGAAAGGGAGATACTACAGGCATACAAACCCTCTCCTGGCCGGAAAAGCAAACAATCCTTCATATGGTTGGAGAAGTCTGTGGACGGCTCGCGAGGTTCTGAGCGTGGGAGTAGTTCGTACTATCGGAACAGGTTCCGATACTAAGGTTTGGGAGGACGGCTGGATACCGGGTGAAAAAGCCAGACCAGCAAAACCAATAGGAGAGATTTTCGACCGTGATCTACGAGTGCATCATCTAATTATTCATGAGACGAAACGATGGAATGAGCCGTTGATCAGAGAACTTGTAGCGGCAGAGGATGTAGATAGAATCATGGAGATTCAACCAAGCCGACTGGGAAGAAAAGATGGGTATACATGGAAACACACTAAGTCTGGTTCATACTCTGTAAAATCGGGATACGACATTATAAATGAACAGAGAAAAGCAACAGACACTGGTGTGGTGGAAGAACCTAGTGTCAAGAAGCTAAAAAAAGAGGTGTGGAAGCTGAAAACATCGAGGAAAATAAAGCATTTCATTTGGCAAGCACTAGCTGGTTTTGTTACTACGGCAAGTCGACTTTGTGATCGACATTGTGCGACAGATAGGACCTGCCTTCGATGTGGTGCGGAGGAGGAGACGATAAACCACCTTTTGTTCGAGTGCCCCCCAGCGCTACAATGTTGGGCGCTTTCAGATATCCCAACGATTCCGGGCGTATTCCCGTGTAATGCTTTGTTCACAAACCTTGATCATCTCCTGTGGCGAGCAGCGGAGCAAGGCGTCCCGAAGGAAGTCATTGAGCCTTTTCCTTGGCTAATATGGTATATATGGAAGAGCCGAAATAATAAGTTATTCAATGGAATCGAGGATCCACCGCTAGACACATTACAGTTGGCGATGACAGAAGCCAATAACTGGAAGATGGCTCAGATAATCCCGGAAGCAGAGGAAGATGCAATAGCTGGGGAGGTTGAAGAACCGGAAAGGGTAGTTACAGAACAGAGGAGTATGCAGTTGCGATGCCAAGTAGATGCATCGTGGACACATGAAGACAGGAAAACGGGGCTGGGATTTGTGCTGATGGAGGAAGATCAAACCATTCTAGTTGGGCTCCAGAACGTCATTAAGACACCGTCACCAATACATGCAGAAGTAAGAGGACTACTCTGGGCAATGAAGACCTTGAAGGATCGTGGCTTCGACTCAATGCACTTTGAAACGGACTGCCTACAACTTCTAAAGCTGATAAGATGTGAGGACGACTGGCCATCCATGGCGACTGAGATAGAAGATATTTGGTTACAATCTAAACTTTACACTAGTCTCTCTATTTCGTTTCTACCGCGTGGTAAGAATACTCGAGCGGACTGTTTTGCTAAAGCAGCCCGTAATCGAACTGATGCTTTTGTTTACGTTAGTACTGATACTCCTGTCTGGTTAGCTCAAGTAGCAAGGCCTTTGGAGTGATTGAATAATAAACTTTCTGTTGATGCCAAAAAAAAAAAAACAACAAGTTCAAACAACAAGATCTATATAACTTATCAATAGATCAAACAACAATGCAATATATATATATATATATATATATATATATATTATATGTTTCAAACTAAAATAACATCCGCGCGGATGCGCGGATCAAAGTCTAGTTTAGTTTAAAACTAAACATCTATTTTTTTAAATAAAAACTAACACATCACATATATACATATATATTAACATGTCATCCTTGTTCTAAAAAACGAGAATATTGATCACTAAAGCATAGATTCTTCACAACTTCAATGTGTAACAAACAAATCTTACTTGGCTTTATACAACCTATCGATCGAGAAAAAAATAATATTTTAGATTTTTCTTAGAGAAAAAAACAGTATAGCAATAATGAAACATAAGTTTTTATGATTCTTTTAAGATTTTTCATTATAATCTACGTATAAGTGTTTAAATAAGAAAAAATATGTTGCTACTATTTTGTTTACCTAGTTACAAATCCTAAATATCTATAGGAATTTTAAATTTTAAAACCTTAAAAAATCTACTATTTGACTGCAAATAAATAAGTTACATAATATTTAAACTTAATTAAAAATATTTTTTTTGATTAAGATCGATTCCATTTCACTCACTCGCGTTCTTTTTTCTTATGAATGAATTATAACTATATTCTTTTTGGTTCCAACTATTCCACAGACATTAATGGAATGAAAATTGTTTTTAATTCTATGCAATGGTATATATTTTTTTTGGAATCTCCTGGAATAAAATATTCCAAACAACTTCCAAAAAATACTAATCTCCGGTTACAGCGTTATACTCTCGCCGTTTTTCTAATATAAGTCGTTTTATAATTGTGCACATAGATTAAGAAATCATTAAATTTTTTATATTTTCTAAACAAAAACATCGTTAATTATTTACCTAACCACAAATCAACCAGTAATAAAATAGAAAGTATATAATCATTGGTCATATGATATTAAGTATTAGTAAATTTTACATAGAAAACCGAAAACATCATATAATTTGAAACATAAAATTTTTTCTAAAACGACTTATATAAAAAAACGGAGGGAGTATTTCATATAGGTGCTTTAAAAAATAAAATAAAATAAAATGATAAGGTACATGATGAAAAACATGTACAGTTTTAGGTATGTGTCTTCCAAATATAAACAAATGAAATTTTATGTAAACATTAATAATATAAACAGCTACATTGGTAAGTGTTTCAATAAAAAAAAAACGGCTACATTGGTAAAAGAGTAATACACTGGAAAATAGTACTATTGTGGAAAATGTAACAAATAGCAGGACCATTTTTTGTAACTTTGATAAATTTATATGTTTTCGAGTTATTTCACCTAAAATTCCAATAAAATATACGATTGTAATTTCCTAGATCACTTCCGATTTCAGCAGTTCAGATTTTCTTGTAATCATTTCATGTTAGCTTTAAAATATTTTTATGAAAAATAACGCACTATATATTTCTTAATTTAATAATTAAATTAGATAAACAACGACTTCGCTTATGTGGTAAAATTAATAAAACAAGAGAGAGAGCTTGACGTGACTGTGACTTTTTTATTATTGTATTATTCTTTTGATGTATAGAGAAAAAACGTAAAAGGAAATATAAGCCTTTTATTTCTTATGTTATCTTATATTTACTGATCTTACAAAAAAAGAAAGGAGAAGAGAGTATTTATAGTAAGAAATTTTGGGACACGTATCATGGAAGAATGACAATGACATTCCATTGATGGGCAAGTGTATTCCACGTGTAAGAAGAATGGATAATCATTATCTCTTAACATTCTCCCTCAATTATCCATCTTGTATTACGTAATGCCTCGTTAAAAACCTAGTCATGGAAATTGGGACAAAAACCATGACAAGAAAAATAGAGTACACTGTTGTAATCTCCTCATGAGAATAGTGGACCTACCTTTCTCGTCACAGGTCACGCAAATGCCGCATTCCGATACCAAACGTGTTTTCGAAATGTTGTAGCCGGAAGAGCTTTTGTGAACAAGTCAGTCGGAATTGTCGCATGACCGTACATACTCGATGTCCACCTCTTTATTTTTCTCGAGTTTCCGTATGTATGAGAAAAATCTTGGATGGATGTACTTCACTCTAGTTATAGCTTTCTTTGAGTGGAGCGACCCACGCCGAATTATCTTCAAAAACTTTCGTCGCCCTTTCTGGTTAGCTATTTCGTTTGTTTCTTGTATGTGTTGACTAATTGATCTAAGCCACACATATTCTCGACATGCTTCGAAGAAGTCGAAACCCAAGATTGTTTCTCGAAACTCTATGTAATCGCGGTTTTACCAATTGTAAAACCATATCCGGTTTACGTTCGACTTTATAAATAGCATGTATCTGCAAAACCATACCAAACTCGGGGTTTCTAGGATGAACCAATTCTGAATCAATACGTACCTTGGAGAGAACAGATATATTCTCGACGCCGTTCTAATTTCCATAAATAGGAAATGAGCTATATCTCGCAAAGACATTAGTGTATAAAAGTATATTTAATCAAACATAACACGCAAGATATATAAGCTCATAGATGCTTTATTACCATTAGCATCTCCAAAGTACTTATAAGATCTTACCAGGATCTTTTAAAACAACATCTCTTTCAACATCGAGAGAACTATTTACCATTGGAGTACTCAAAGGAGTCGCTTTATTCATACAAAAGCATTTCAATAACCTTTTCGTATGATTTGATTGATGCACAAATATTCCTTCTCGGAGATGCCCTATTTGGAGCCCAAGACAAAACTTTGTCTAGCCGAGATCTTTCATTTCAAACTCCTCTTTCATATGAGTTCGAGCATCATCAACCTCCTTTTTTGAGTTCCAATTATGCTCAGGTCATCTACATATACAGCAATGATCACAAAAAGCCAGATGACGATTTCTTTATAATCCATATAGTGATCGCTGTGACTGACCGAACAAATCTCCGTGGATTTTTCTTTCAATGCCCTTGGCATTTTCAATTCCTCAGGGAGTTTCATATATATATATATATATCTTTATCCAACGATCCATACAAATACGCAGTCACAACGTCCATGAGATGCATTTTAAGATTTTTAGACGCCGTTAGGCTCATCAAAATCTAAAAGTAATTGCATCCATTACCGGAAAATACGTTTCCTCAAAATCAATTCCCGGTCTCTGAGAAAAACCTTGGGCAACTAATCAAGTTTTATATCGTGTTACTTTTCTCACGAATACCCACTTATACCCAACAAGATTTATATTCTCAGGCGTTATGACTATCGGTCCAAAGACATTCCTTTTATTTAGGGAGAATAATTCAATTCGA
>NC_027756.1:34070940-34071793 GCF_000695525.1 Brassica oleracea var. oleracea
TGTCGTGCTAGTCTAACCACCTAAGCCCTAAGTTCTCTAAGCTAGCAGGAGTTCTCTAAGTCTAAATTCTCGGATCCCCTTTTCTTCTGCTCCTGCTCTCCTTATATAGTCGCTTTACGTCGGTGGCCCATCCTTCGCCTTCGGGCCCAAGTCTATCTCTTTTGGGAATATTCCATTTTTCGTCGATCTTGATAGTTATCCTCGAATCTTTACATTTATCTTTGGAAACTTAGCATTTATCGTATTTCTGCGAGTTAGGACAAACCGTCATAACTTTTATGGGCTCGAATCCCTTCTGAGAGCGTAGATGGGCCTCTAGACCAGTTTGGATCCTTGCGGACCGTTCTTAGGCCTTTTGGCGTTGATACGATTTCTCAGTTTTAGTCATAAAACTTCGAGAATAACTTAAATCAAAATGAAACGAGAAGTAAATGGTCCCGAAGGTCAGATATCACAGCTATATGGAAGATACGAGAGTCGAAGTAAGTCGGACATGCCGGGATCAGGTCGAGCTCGCCGGGCGAGGAGCGAGTATAACCACACGTCGGTTGAGCTCGCCGGCGAGCTGACCCGCGTGATGGTTCAGCTCTACGGCGAGTGGCTTTTGTGCGGGATTCGCTCGTTCGTTCACTTCCGATCTTTCTTTCAGTGAATGTTTTACGAGAAATCCGTGAATAAGAAATAATCATAGTCGTTGATTTCGAAATAACCATTTTGACCCCAACAGTTAGCCCCCCAGCCCGTAAGACTCGGAGACGATTTTGCGGGCGAATGATGTGAATTAGAAATCGAAATCTTTGGCTAAGAATATTTATTGCGGAAATCCACGTCACCCTCATATCCTTATAAGTAG
>NC_027756.1:34072538-34073305 GCF_000695525.1 Brassica oleracea var. oleracea
TCTCTCTCTCACTCAGAGAAGAAACAAAATAAACAACCAAAACTGAACTGATTTTATTGATGAAATGGACTACATATTTTGTAGTGTTTTGTAGATCTAGGAATTGAATGAAAAAGTAGATCTAGCTCTAGTCTTTAATACGAAAATAAAGAGATAAGACTAGACAAGGTGACTGTTCGGCTTCTGTCCAGATTCGTTGTATCCTTAAGCATGAACCGCGGTAAGGAGAACGGCGGATATGGGACTGTCCGTATGAACCACCATGTCCAGATCATGAACCATACTGGACCAAGTGTGTCCTATGTCTTCAGATAGGTGAAGGATCTTTGCCTTAGTGCGATTTGGCTGATCAAAGTGCATGAACTGATCAAAAGGGTCGATCAGTCCATCAGTACGGTCGCCGGTACGTGCAGTATGAGGCAATCGAGCCAAAAGAGAGAAGTCTCGATCATTTTGTGAAACCTCATGACCCAAGTCAAGTCTGGCATGATCTTTCTCAAGTTGGCATGATCCAAGTCAAGTCTGGCACGGTGAAAAACATAAACCTCGATTGAAATGTTCAGAACGTCTTGAACTCCATACTGAGCTGGTTCCATGTAATGATCCGTGGACTGTGGCACATCATTCCGTTCCTCTTCAAAAAGATTTATCCTCAAATCTGAAACATTAAAAGGAAAATGATTATAAGCAAAAGAACAATAATCAGAACGTTGCTCACCTTGAGTTCGGTCCGGTTTGTGAATGGAAGAAGATCCTTCTTTATGACC
>NC_027756.1:34074325-34076446 GCF_000695525.1 Brassica oleracea var. oleracea
GCTCAAAAGGATACATGCGATCGTGCATATGGCAACGGGCTCTGCCCCCGATATCGACATGGTCATCGAGGAAACGAGAAGGAATCCATTCACAAACAGAATTGCCAGCGTACGAGCCTTCCGTTTAGCAATATCAAGAGCACACCTCACCGACGACGAAAAAGAAGCGGGTTTGAAGAACCCTAAGATAGGGAGGATCACTTTAGCTGGGTGTTGGATATGATCCGAGAAGGCAAACGGCACTTCTGGAACTGAGATGGATTGAAAGGATCGTCAAGAGATGCGGAATGACTCTTGATATACCCACGATCTAAGGCTAACCACCAAAGAAAGAATGAATGTGTTGGCTCACCACCAAACAATACACAAAGATGAATTGGCTGACCACCAAATCAACAAGCCGGTTCACACCAATGAACTAGCTAAAGAACTCTCTCTCTCACTCAGAGAAGAAACAAAATAAACAACCAAAACTGACCTGATTTTATTGATGAAATGGACTACATATTTATAGTGTTTTTATTTTTTGTTTTGGCCTGTTTGTGAGGCTACAGTTTGCATGTTTCGGGACTGGCCGTTGGTGGCTTTGAATCTCTGCCCTTGTTAGGGCTTTTTGTATAATGCTTGGCTCAATCTATAAAACCTTTTCGGCTTATTATAAATCGAGAGAACTCCGGGTTTTTCGAAGTTAGAGGGCGAAGGAGTGAGTTGTCGTCTCGTTCCTTGCCCCCGGACGATCACCATATCCATAGTCTGTTAAGCGCGCAGCTTTTGCTTTGTGCGAGGACTCGTGAAAACGTATAGACTTAAGTGAAGAGACAAGTTTTGGGATCTCATATCGGGATGTTGATATTATGCCTTTGAGATGTCAGGATCCAGCAAGACTGGGTTTAGGGCAAGACCTAGGTTTACTTTCGGACTAAGGCTATGCGATGACAAGTCGGCTTTCGTTTTGCCTGTTTCCGATTTCTACCTGATTCGTACCAATATAAAGTCCGCGAAGTGTTATCAGCTTATATGACTTTTCTTGGCATGAATCGAGCTACTTCCAAAGTCCGTTTGGAGGTTCTGGCAAAAATTTTGGATTTTCTTGTATAGCGCGCTATGGTATCCTTGTCGGATGTAAGAGAGCCTATCCTTTCGAGGGGGGCTAGTGTCTGTTTAGGACGTTAGGGTTCGTTTGTTGTGATCAGCAACAAAGAAGTGATGCTATTTTAAAGGCATTTTACCGTTAGAGGTATGTTGATTTTAGAAACAAGAGTGTTGTTTCCATAAGTGTTCGAAAGACCGTAACTTCAAGCGTGTTGCGACGTCCCACAGTGCCAGAAGTTAATCTTTTTTGTTTTGAGCCGCGTTTTTCTTGCAAGCTTTTTACCAAGGATGCTTTCTTTTTTTTTATTAGCATTCGTGGGTTTGTTGGTTTTAGCGTGATGGTTGATTTAGGCGTTCTGGGCGAGTTCTGGACCGCCGTTCTAGCCCTTTGTCGGATAGTGGGCTTAGCGATTGTAGTGTCGGGTTTTTTCCGTAAAAAGTTTCGAAAAGATCGACTTTTTGAAAATTGTGGGAGTATACGAGTATACGTACCCATTCCCCCCCCCCCTTTTTTAAGATGGGGGGATAGCTGAACTCGCTGGGCGAGCTGCCTATGTACCCTGTGGGAACCGAAATCCGCACTGTCGATTTACGTTTAAATTAGGAAACTAGAAAAACCCTAATTTCCCAGAGGTCCCGGATCTCTGCGAGAGCCAACGGCAAGTGACCAAATATATGCGGAAATCACGAAAAGATAACAAACGAGTTTAGAGAAAACAGTAGATCTTATTTCGAGTCTGCGTGAGAGCGTTGCGATCATTACAAGAGATCATAAAAGCTTTGGCCGCAAAGGCTGTCAGCGAGATACCTAGTTCTAGCGGCCTAAAAGCTCAAACCTAGTTGACTCGCAGCTCGATAACAAAAGACGAACAAAATACAGAAAAGGTTTTTGATTGATTTCGGACTGAACCTTATGAAAGGCTGACTACGTACCCCTTTCGAGGATCAAGCCGAACGTAGTTCAAGAGTGAACCAAGAGATCGAACTGCTTGTGCACGTTCGTCTGGTAATCGGGTGCCAGTCATGGAA
>NC_027756.1:34078548-34079509 GCF_000695525.1 Brassica oleracea var. oleracea
CGTAAATTTGTCCCCGGAAAGAGGCATCCTCCTATACCGTGCTTTGTGTGGTGTTGGCCTTCCGAGATTTCTTTCGTGTCTATTTGAGGATGTTCCGTACAGCTATATGAGCTATGTTACGAGTTTTCCTTACATGCCGTATTTTACGAGTAAAACACAGCGGCCTTAAAGTGAATCGTAGTATATGGAACTTGGTCGATTTTTGACAAGTGGAACCTTTCCGTTAACTGTTTGGTTGTTAGGACTGAGTTTTGTTATGACGAATTTACCGTATGATTCCCGTTACATGCCGCATTTTACGAGTAAAACACAGCGTGCTTAAAGTGAATCGTAGTATATGGAACTTGGTCGATTTTTGTCAAATGGAACCTTTCCATTAACTGTTTGGTTGTTAGGACTGAGTTTTGTTATGACGAATTTACCATATGATTCCCGTTTTTGGGTGGTACGATAATTGTTTGTGTAATCGTTACTTGGCGTTTCAAGACAAATTCCGGATTACCGTTTAGCCGCCAAGTTATTGGAGCGGTGGTTGCTCAATTGTTTTGGCTTTGCATGAAGGTTGTGCTCAGCTTTATAGCCAAGGACGTTGTTGCCAAAGGATTAGACCATGACACTTTCGTGCTGTCAATAAGGTCAAGTCGGTTAGAATCGTCCTTAAAGGGGATGCTGTAACCTAGTTTGGCTTCGAAGGAAATGCGTAATTGGACGAGTGACAAATGGCGTTTATCGAGATTGATAAGCCGAGTATACCCATGGTGGTAGAAAACGTTTTTCCACTTTAGGGTTAATTTATACGATGAAAGTTTCGTATAATGTTTCCTTTATTTGTATGGAAGTTGTTTCCTTTGTTTTCCGAGTGAGATAAAGCCTAAGAATCTCGATACAGAGCCCGTACGGAGTCAGTTGCGGGGTGATTTCCTGCTCGGACATGACCAAGCGGAATGAGAGCGGATGCCAG
>NC_027756.1:34079997-34081639 GCF_000695525.1 Brassica oleracea var. oleracea
TGTTACTTTTGTTCTTGATTTTATTTTGTCGCAAATGTTTTTGATGTTTTTCCATGAGTCGGTTGGTTCAACGGAAAATGAGAGTGATGCTTTGATGCCTGAAGATTTCTCGTATAATGATTCTTATACGAAACTCGTTTTATCAAATCGGAAAAGGGCTTCTGAAGTTTGGCAGAGGTTTTCTAAACGAATGATTGCGATGATAGATGCTGTATAGTCTTTGAGAATTTTTCCAACATGGTTTGGATCAGTTCCTAGCGTTTAGACGAATCTCAGATTGTCGTTTGCTTTTAGGATGATCTTGACGAGACATCGCATTGTATGAATATTTTTCCGCATATTTCTACGAGAGTTTGCTTTGTCGAAAGCATTTCTTGTCGAAAGCGTTTTCTTGATCTTGATGAGACATCAGATTGTTTGAATATGTTTTTGAAGTATGGGAGTATACGAGTATAGTATACGCACCTACTCCGTCCCTTTTTTCTCGAAGAATAGAATGATCGACAGTTCGAGTCGGTTTGAAGATGACGCTTGGACTGTGATTTGGTTGTTTCCAGGTTGAAGACTTGGAATATGTCTGTTCCGAGAGAATTGTCAGAAACGAACCGGTTTTAAGACGACGTTCATGTCTCTAGTTTTTTCTCTCCTTAGGAAGCGAGCTTGATATGCGTGGCGATCGTTTCTCGATTTTCGGAGAGTTTAGATCGGTTTGCAAGATCTGGACGAACAGTTATGGGACAATATATCGAGACAGGAAAAATCACCTAAGACTTAGTTCGCTGGACTTTTCCCCTAGGTTTTACGTTCCCTAAAGTTCTATGACAGTCTCAAAGGCGTTTTTATTTCTTAGTAATTTCCAACGAAAACTCCAAGTCTGATTTCAAAAATTTCAAGTCGCAAATACCTTAGTTCTTTCGAAGATGCAGTTTTGTCTCTTCTCAGTTTTGCTTGCTCGTTTCCCCTTCCTCTTCTTGTGTATGTTCGCCTTTTTCGATATTGGTGTTTATCCTTTGAGGCTTGACATTTATCTTCCGAACTTGACTGATACGAAGTCAACAAAAAGGTTCAATGTAATCGTATAGTTTAGGCGCCTAAGGTGTTAAGTTAACCGTTGTCGTATTATACGATTAATCTGAATCCACGTGAGAAAACTAGTCTTCGCGGGGTTTTTTTTTTATCGTAAAGTTTCAATGGAAACTCCAATCGAGACGAAACAAGAGACATTTCGATCGAGATTTGAAGGAGAACACAAAGATGGAGGTAAGGGCGAGTAGGAGCAAGCGAAGGATTTTAGACGAGTCTTACTTGTTTTCATCATAAAATCTCAACAGAAACTCCGATTGAGACGAAACGAAAAGTGTTTTGATCGGGATTCAAAAGAGAACACAAGGGAGGACCCTTTTTAGGCCTGACAGGTCGCTATGTATCGAGCTGGAGGCCTGACAGGTCGCTACGTAGCGAGTGGAAGCAAGCCAAGAAGAGTCCTACTTGTTTTCATCGTAAAATCTCAACGGAAACTCTGATTGAGACGAAAGGAAAAGCGTTACGATGAGGATTCAAAAGAGAAAGCAAAGGAGGACCCTTTTTAGGCTTGACAGGTTGCTACATAGCGAGTGGAGAGTTGGCTTGAGCTCGGTCGCTA
>NC_027756.1:34081686-34083831 GCF_000695525.1 Brassica oleracea var. oleracea
GCTCGGTCGCTACGTAGCGACCGAGCTGTGTAATCGATTTGTTGCGCTTCCTTTTTCCGCGATTAACCTAGGGGTTTTCTGCGGTTTTTGGGAGAACAATTTTTACCCTTCCGAAATGTTTTCGGAAAACGTGTTTTGGTAAAATCCTTACGCATTGAGATTTCTTTTGTTCTGTAATGAGCCAAACTTACGGGGTTTGATAAGATTTATCGTTTTCCTTTATATTTAAAAAGAGAAATCACGAGATCGTTTCATTGCATGTCCTGTGGTGAAAAGTCGCAGCAAGGTTTTCGATTTTCTCAAGAACTAGAGAGTTCTCAGTCTAAAAAGTTCGTGTCGTATCGATTTTTAAGAAAGCACGGTCGCGAGCTTTGGTGAGAGCTCGGTCGCTACATAGCGACCGAGCCATGTACGTTCTCGGTCGCTACGTAGCGACCGAGCTTCAATGAGAGCTCGGTCGCTACGTAGCGACCGAGCTTCGGTGAGAGCTCTGTCGCTACGTAACGACCGAGCTTCAGGGAGAGCTCGGTCGCTACATAGCGACCGAGCACGCTACGTAGCGACCGAGCACGCTACGTAGCGTCCGAGGTTTGGTGAGAGCTCGGTCGCTACGTAGCGACCAGCTTTTGCGCTGGTTGCTACGCGGCAACCTTGTTCGCATCTTTCTCTGATTTTTCGTGAATGTGTTTTCTCCGCAAGATTCTTCGTAAAATAGATCTTTTTCTAAGATTTATTTTTCGTAAAAATGTTCATGCCGACTTTTACGGACTTTCAGACATTGATTCCGTCGTGACCGATTTTGACCCCAACATACCCTTTTTCGGGGATCAAGCCATCTCGTAGTTCTTTGGATCCACTTTACGATTAGTGGTAGTATTTCTTAAGATGCATCGCATTCCAGGTTCTTTGGATCTAGACTTCCTGCATGTTTGTGATTTTGTATGATCCTGGTCGGACTTTATGACCTTGTATGGACCTTTCCAGTTTGCTCCTAGTTTTCCTGCGTTACGTTCGGCAGTGTTTTGGAAGACTTTGCGAAGGACCAGGTCGCCTTCTTTGAACCTGCGATGGCGAACGTTTGAGTTGTAGTATTTTGCGGCGGCGTGCTGGTAATTTTGGATTCGTATGAGAGCTTGATCTCGCCGCTCGTTAATAAGATCAAGTTCGTCCAGCAACATCGCGCTGTTAAGATCTTCTCGTTCGGGGAAGAATCTTCTCCTTACTCCGGGAAATTCTACTTCCGCGGGGATCATGCATTCTGTTCCGTAAACGAGGGCGAATGGGGTTTCACCCGTAGGCCGTCTCAGGGTCGTACGATGCGACCAAAGAACTCCTTCGAGCTCTTCAGCCCATCGCCCCTTTTTGGCTCCTAAGCACTTTTTTAACCCGTCGAGGACTGTTTTGTTGATGGTCTCTGCCTGGCCATTGCACTGCGGATATCTGGGAGTTGACTTGGTCAGTCGTATCTTCCACTTCTCGCAGAATGCTTCGAATCGGGTAGAGATGAACTGAGATCTGTTGTCTGTCACAATTTCGTAAGGGACCCCATGTCTGGTGATGATGTTCTTCCATACGAAGTTCTCGACTAGTACGTCTTTGATACTTGCGTAGGAATCTGCCTCTACCCACTTTGAGAAGAAATCTGTGAGGACCAGGAGGAAGCATTTCTGCTTCGGCGATATCCATGGACCATCACATGAAGGGATACGGAGACGAGATGGACGAGAGGACTTCTGCGGGTTGATGGATTGTCGGCGCGTGCCTTTGGCATTTTTCGCACTTCCGTGCGAACTTCTCGCAGTCTTTGATCATAGTTGGCCAGTAATAACCATGGCGTTTTATTTTTAGGGCGAGAGATCTTCCGCCGGACTGGTTCCCACATGATCCGGAATGAACCTCCTCCATTACTCTTCTTGCTTTTTCGCCTTCGGCGCAGGTCATGAGTGGGCCGGAGAATCTCCATTTGTAGATTTCTCCTTCTACCGTTACATATCGCGCGGCCTGGGTCTTGATTTTGCGGGCCGCCCAATTCTCAGTGGGAAGCGTTCCTTTGATTATGTATGCTCGGATTGGCTCTAGCCATGGGCTGTCGCAGCCGTATTCCGACTGATCCACGTTTTCTTCTGGTGGGTCTTCGACTTCCTC
>NC_027756.1:34083898-34084610 GCF_000695525.1 Brassica oleracea var. oleracea
TCGTCGGGGATTACTCGTCTTAGTCCAGAATCCGAACTTGATGCGAGTGCGGCCAAGGCATCAGCCTGAGTGTTTTTCGAGTGAGGAATCCTAGTGAGGGCGAAGTGGTTGAAGTCTAGGGTGAGGTCTTGGATGAGTTTTAGATATGCATCCATTCTTTCGTCCCTCGCTTCGTATTCTCCGCTGTACTAATTTGCGACTAACTGAGAGTCACAGTAAGCGTGAATATTGCGGATCTTAAGCCCATGGGCTAATCGTAATCCAGCGACGAGTGCTTCATATTCGGCCTCGTTGTTAGCCGCATGGAATTCCAATCGAAACGACTGTTCCAAGACTTCGCCGGTCGGAGACGTGAGCCGGATTCTGATCTCGGATCCTTGTTTGGACGATGATCCGTCGACGTGAAGGATCCAGGTTGAGTTCGGTTTCGAGTTTGTCATATCCCTCGTGGGCAATTCTACCAAGAAGTCCGCTAGCACTTGAGATTTTGCGCAGGTTCTTGGGCGGTACTCAACGTCGTACTCGCTTAGTTCGATTGCCCATTTTGCGAGTCGTCCTGACTGACTCGGACTGTGCAAGATCGTTCGCAGGGGGAAGGTGGTGAGGATTATTATGGTATGCAACAGAAAGTACGGCCGGAGTTTCCTTGCCGATGTCACAACTGCGAATGCTAGTTTCTCCATCAGGGGATACCGGGTCTCAGCGTCCAGTA
>NC_027756.1:34084715-34086225 GCF_000695525.1 Brassica oleracea var. oleracea
ACACTGGTTTTGCGAGGACGGGAGGAGTGGCCAGGTAACGTTTTAGCTGTTGGAAAGCTTTCTCACATTCCTCCGACCATTCGAACTTCTTATTCCCTTTCAGCGTGTCGTAGAAAGGAAGACACTTATCCGTCGAGCGCGCGATGAAACGGTTCAAGGCCGCGACGCTTCCAGTTAGCCTTTGGACTTCCCGTTTCGTCTTTGGCGAGACCATCTCTATTAACGCGTTTATCTGTTTGGCGAGACCATATCTATTAACGCGTTTATCTGCTTAGGATTGGCTTCGATCCCACGACCCGTGACTAGGTACCCGAGAAATTCTCCTGATGCCACCGCGAATCTACACTTTGCAGAGTTCAGTTTCATGTTGTGGGCGTTAAGTCTTGCAAAGCACTCCTCCAAATGGGAGACGTGGTCGTGCTCGTCAAGAGACTTTACGAGCATGTCATTGATGTATACCTCCATAGTCTTGCCGAGCTGTTCGCAGAAAATTCGATTGACAAGTCGCTGGTAAGTGGCACTTGCATTCTTGAGACCGAAAGGCATTACTTTGTAGCAATATGTTCCCCGATCGGTGATGAACGCAGTTTTCTCACGATCGTCGGGATTCATCATGATCTGATTGTACCCGGAGAAGGCATCCATAAATGATAAGAGTTTGTTCCCTGCTGTTGCTTCGACCAGTTGGTCGATGTGCGGGAGTGGGAAGCAATCCATTGGACAGGCCTTGTTGAGATCGGTGAAATCGACGCATACTCGCCATTTGCCATTTTTCTTTTTGACCACGACCGGGTTAGCGAGCCAGTCTGGATACCTAACTTCTGTTATTGATCTGACCTTCAGGATTCTTCCGACTTCCTCATTTACCGCGGTGCCACGCTCCGGTCCTAGCTTCCGCCTTTTTTATTTGACAGGTCTGTAAGTCGGATCGATGTTAAGCTCATGACACGTTATGCCGATATCGATCCCTGGCATGTCTTTCGCGGCCCAAGCGAACGCATTGAGGTTCTTTTTTAGACAGGCGATGAGCTTTGTCTTTAGTGGCTCGCGGAGGTTGGTTTCAATCTCGATGCATCGTTCCGGAGAGGATTCGTAGAGGCAGATCGAAATTACCGGTTCGCGCTTCCCTTCTAGGGCTCCGGCCCTTTGAGATTGCCAGAAGACTTCCGAGTCTCGTTCAGGGGCGTTCTCATCGAGCTGAACCAACGGGTGGTTGTGTTCTCCGGCGAGTTTGGTCGTCACGCGAGTCGGCTCGCCCGGCGAGCTTGACCTGATCCGGCATGTCTGACTTACTTCGACTCCCGTATCTTCCGTATAGCTGTGATATCCGACCTTCGGGACCATATACTTCTCGTTTTGTTTTGATTAAAGTTATTCTCGAAGGTTTATGACCAAAACCGAGAAATTGTATAAACACCAAAAGGCCTAAGAACGGTCCGCAAGAATCCAGACTGGTCTAGAGTCCCATCTACGCTCTCAGAAGGGATTCGAGCCCATAAAAGTTATGACG
>NC_027756.1:34086321-34091514 GCF_000695525.1 Brassica oleracea var. oleracea
CCACCGACCTAGAGCGACTATATAAGGAGAGCAGGAGCAGAAGAAAAAGTATCCGAGAATTTAGACTTAGAGAACTCCTGCTAGCTTAGAGAACTTATGGCTTAGGTGGTTAGACTAGCACGGCAAGGCTTAGGACGTCTTGGCCGCCTCTTGTCCTGTTGTTCCGATAGTTAGTATATCTCTACTCCTCTCGGACAAAATCTTGTATTCATACTATTCAATAAAACGCCTCTGAGCGATTATCTATCTTTTTATCGTTCTAAAGTGAATACGCAGAGAAATCGGACCTTCAAGGAAAAATGGGTTCACTCGGTTTTCCTCCATTATTATTTATTATAATCGACGGTGTGAATTTCGGTTCCCACAAGTTTCTTTTCTTTTCAATTCTCACGGAAGATTTACATCAACTCCAACAATTTGGTGAATCCTTTCTTTCAAGGATCTGATTATTCAAAGATCTTCTGGATCTTTCTCATGATACACCTCATCTTATAAACCATCATTAAAGTGGTGTAAATTATCATGGCTTTATCTTTTTCTTATCCGATATAGTTTCAACTTATCGATGATTTCTCAAAGCTCATTTTCTCTGAGGTGCATCTTTGCACCCACTGCCCATGTTATATAACTATTTCCCGTAATATCATGGGCATTTATTTTGAGCTTTGTCAAATTTGATATGATAACCGAATTCATAGAATAATAATATATAAAGACGGAAATTGAAATGCATAATTTAAATGCAGAAACTAAAGATATAAATTTAAATTGCAGAAATTTAAAGAGCATAAATAAAATTGGAGGCTTAGCCTACCACATGATCTGAGGAGTCTTAGACTACCATATTGATCATTTTTCAAAGTCCGAGGAGACATGATCTACCATTTTGACTTTTACTTATTTCAAGGTCCGAGGAGACTTTGTCTACCATTTTTGACCTTTATTTTTATTTTTTATTCACGGAAGCAACGCCTACCATGTGTTTCTCTGATCGTGAAGGCATAGCCTACCATAACGATCAGTCGGGGAAGGCAAAGCCTATCATCCCGAAAAATAAATGGAGAAAGTCCAGCCTATCACTCCGAAATAATAATAAAATTTAAATAAATTAAGTATATTGAAATACATAAATTTTAACATTACCTCGGTTTGTTTAAGAACTTTCGGATTGATAAACATCAGTTGGTCAGAACGTCGTGCTGATAACGTGTCGTAAAATTAATAAAACAAGAGAGAGAGCTTGATGTGATTGTGACTTTCTTATTATTGTATTATTCTTTTGGTGTATAGAGAAGAAACGTAAAAGGAAATATAAGCCTTTTATTTCCCATGTTGTCTTACATTTTCTGATCTTACAAAAGAGAGAGGGGAAAAAAGTATTTATAGTAAGAAATTTTGGGACACATATCATGGAAGAATGACAATGACATTCCATTGATGGACAAATATATTCCACGTGTAAGAAGGATGGATAATCATTATCTCTTAACAGCTTAGATTATCGTGCGGACTTTTTCTCAACAAAAGAAATCTTGCGACACTGAAAATATTTATAAAAAGAACATTTCATTTATTGAGGAAAACCTTAACTAAGTTAATCTTTTCTTAGAGCTTCAAAATCAAAATGGCAATTCCTCAGTGTACCTCGTGTGGCCTCACTCTCCAACATTGTCAATGTCGCCGGCAAGCATCCACCACCGCATACACCGCATACCGCCGCGCATATTATCCGCCCCTTGAGATTACTCCAGTTTGTTACTGTGGTTGCTACTCATGTTGGAGTATTGTATTCGTCCTTGTCTTTCTCTCTTTGTCAGGAAAATTATTAGGCGAAGGTGGTTGCTACTTGGAGCTCTTTGCCCACTCTGTCTCCGTCTCAAATACAAACGTAACCGCAAACATCTCAACCGCTGACTGGAGAGTCGGTTTGGTTGCGATGAGTCCGGTCACCGGCTGCAAAATCTCTTTCCATACAATCAAGTCTCGTCTCCTTCGTGGAGAAGAGGTTGTGTCCGAGACATCTCCGTCGGTGGATGGTTTCGGTCAGGTTGTTACCTCCGACAAAACGGATGGACCAGTCATAAGTGTCGATTTCAAAAGGGTTGTAACGCCGGGAATTATTGGCGATGTGGTTAGGGGTTATCGAGTGGAGATTGTTGCCGGAGTGGACTCTGATGGTTTCTTGATGGTGTTGTGCGGCGATCTACCGGTGAAATTCACGGCGGATCCTGCGGGAAATGTAATTGGATCGTTACTAGGAAATATGAAACGGTGTGACTATGTATTCGAAGATAACTTGAATATTCATGTTTAGATCTTAAACTCTTAATCCTCCGCGATCATGAATCTTTGATCTCTATCTACAAGTTATTGACTTTATGTTATTCTATATTTTTATTTGTATTTGAGTAGAGATGTCAAACTGGTTGATCCGTCTCATCATGTCCCGTACCGCAGCGGGCTCATCTCCTTGCGGATCATGGCGGGTCAGGCCCGCGCGGGCTACGGTCTCCAAAAGGTCGTGATGCGTCCTAGATTAGGAAATGATCACTCAGCCGGACTAAGAGGATATGAACTCGCCAAAAGAGAGAACTGGTGGATTGAATGGTGACACAAGAGGGGCGGAGAGTCTCTTGATACTACCGAGCTTCGATTGTTGCTTGATATGACGCACAAGTCCAACAAAGGAAGAAATGGTGGATCGAAGGATCGCACAGCAGATGCGGAAGGCTGCTGATATTCCCGAAGCCAATTTGTTGCCGGATGTGGAGCACCGGTCCAACAAAGAAGCAATCTCGATCCGTTGCTTGATATGACGCACAAGTCCAACGAGAAAGAGGTGTTTACTTGGAGCTAACCACACCAAAAAACGAGAAGTGAGAATCCATCTCAAGGTTCCGAAAATAATAATCAACGCTTATTTTATTTCATTGATCAAATGACCTTTATATAATAGGCAAAGCATACAAAATGTTTGAATACAAAAGACTAGTCAAACATAGAAATTAGCAACTTATGAAAACAAGACTTGACCAAAGACTTTGATTTGACCAAAATCATAAATGTCTTGACTTGATTGAAATTGAAGGATTGTAGACGTAAGACTCTTTCGGCTGGTCTCGTGCTTCCACACGGTCGACGGTCTCTCAATTGCCGTCAGATTGATATATTATAAGACCATCACTTATAATTTCTTGTTGGGCCTTTCTTTCTTTGGGCGGATACATGTTTATAAACACATTTGCAATATACTTCAAGCCCATCTCGTTTAATCGTAAACCCATAAGCCAAACCTTCTTGATTTGATTCTGCTGCTGATTCGGGGCGCATCATTCTCTCCTTTAAAAAGATTTTCCCTCAAATTTGTCTTTCTTTAGCTTCAGATGGGATGATCTCTTGGCTTTCCGTAAAAATTTTTTTTATAAAGAAAAGAAGATGAAAGGTAGAAGATGGATGAAGAAGATGGAAAGATGAGAAAATGAATAGACAAGTACAGGTTGAGTGGCTCTGATACCACTTGAAGAACCCTAAGGAACGAACACTCAACCGGATTGATAAGGAATGGATATGAACCTGAATTTCCTCGGAAAATTCCGAGGGAATACCGAGAATTAAAGATTCCGAGGACATTCCGAAAAAACATTTCCTAGGACTGTTCGTCGGTATCTCCTCGGATATTTCCGATGGAACGGTCCTCGGAAACATTCCGAGAGAAAAGAGGTATCGGAATATTCCGACGAACCTCGGCCGTCGGAATATTCCGAGAAACCTTTGTCGTCGGAATATTCCGAGGAAGTGTGTCCGTCGGGATATTCCGAGGTGAATATTCCAAGGAAGTTGTCGCCGGAATATCCCGAGGGATACACTTCCTCGAAATATTCCCAAAAATATTTTTTTTTTTTAAATTAAAATTTTATTTTTTTTAATTGAAATTCAAAAATATAAAATTAAAATTAAAATACAAAACATATTAGATAATATTCAAAGTTGTACATACCAAAATAAAACATTCAGAGTTTTTGAAAAAAAAAAAGAAAGAAACTACGGGAACTGGTCGTTCGGATACATCCTCTTCATCATCTCCATCGTTTGCTCGTTCTGCTTCCTCGTTGCCTCCCATCCCGCCTCTTGATCCGCCATATTTTCCTCCAACGCAGCTACGCGGTCATCTTTGTCATTCAACTGGTCCATAAGCACTTCTGGATCAACATAGGGCTGTGGTGCAGAAGGAGGAACCGACCAAGCTTGACGACCCAAACCGACCAAACATCCTTTCTTCTTTGGAACCGACTGAAATAGAAAATAAACAAATTTAAATAATAGAAAAGATGATAAAATGAAAATAAAGAAATAAATGAATTGAACTTTTTTATAAAGAACATACCGATTCAACGATTTCGTTGATTCGAATCCGGAACAAGTTGGTCGAAGCCGTCGAAGTGGCGTCCAGGTCGGTTTGAAGCTGAGATAGACGGGTATCTTCGACTTCCTTCTGAGTTTCGATCAGGCTGAGCACATCCCTCACAACACCTTCATCAATCTCCCCGGTGTGCTTGTTGGTATGCGCCGTCTTCATTAGGACGAAATCATCAACCGGCTCGCCATCATTTTCATCCAGTTAAACAAACATTTGAAATTAGAAGAAATGCATAAAAAATAAAATAAAAATACTTAAATAATTAAAAAAAAAGAGATTGAACTTACCAAGCGATCCCCCAGAGTGGCAATAGTCTGGGCACCCAAATTGTGCTTGTACATGCCCTTCCCGCCACGATCGCTCTTGCGGTTGGCGGAGTTGGTCACGGAGGTAGCTTTCGTCTCGTCCTTATCCCAATGCACACACAACTCCTCCCAGACAGTGTTGTTGGTCGACTTCGGGACCTTTTAATAAAAAAAATATATAAAATAGTTTACTAAATCCAAAAATAGTTTAATAAATTCAAAAAAATTGTTTAATAAATTAAAAAAAACCTGGTTGATGAGCCACTTCTGCTTCCACTCGTAGATCTGCTTCACATAGTTTTCCATAACTTTATGGACGAAAGCGTCACGGATAAAGTTCGTGTGATCGGGATTCCAGGTGAACTCTTGCTGGAAAAAAAAACACAATTTGTAGAAATTTTATATTAAAGATTAAAAATATAAGTTAAAAAATTAGAATACTTACCGCAAACTGACGAAACCACATCTTCT
>NC_027756.1:34093399-34113079 GCF_000695525.1 Brassica oleracea var. oleracea
TTTCTGCTTCCGGTTGTCGTTGAACTAACCCCATGAATTCGGTTATACCTTGTTGGTATTCTTCCGTAAGCAATCTCGTGTTCGGATCCAAATGAGGTCGATCGATCCAAGAACGATAATAATTTGAAGAAGACATGCTTTTTTCAATCAAATTCGTGTGTAAATATAGTATGTGAGAGGATGAAGAAATGGAGTGAATGAAGAGGTTGGGGGTGCGGGTATTTATAAAAGAAATGCTGCCAACAGTACCGAGGAAATTCCGACGGAATCCCGACGGCAACGGCTCTTTCCTCGGAATTTTTAAAATCACCCAACGGCTCTCTAACGGCTATAATATATCCTCGGATATTCGCCGGTGTTTTCCGAGGAATATAATTTCCTCGGTATTTCATCGGCAAATTTGTCGGAATATTCCGAGGATCTCATTTTCCGTCAGAATGTCCGTCAGAATTACGATGTTTTCTTGTAGTGCTTCTTGTAGTGCTTCTTGTAATTAGCTAACACCTAATAGGCTAAGAGCATGTTTATCCGGGGTTCTTAGTGAGGTTCTTAGTGTGTGGGTCCCCACAAAACCCTTAAGGATCGGTTACAAAAACTACTAATTAAGAACCGATTTTAGTGAGTTTCTTAGACTGTTCGCGGGCCCCACTGACTCGTGGCGGCCCGCGATTGATTTGCTTTTTAATTTTTAATTTTTTAAACAAAAAAAACCTAAGAAATGGGTTTCTTCAGGGATAAACATGCTCTAATATCCTTCCTCTAAATCGGATAAATACATGTGCAGTCATTTGTTAACAGTGAATTAATCAACTTTCACTTTATACCATGAATAAGTTATCCATTTATACCGCGTATCTAAAACCTCCATAAATCATTCCAAAGAACATTTCATCTATCTTCTTTCATATTAAGGATAATTAATAAATAACAAAAATGTGATAGTACCTTTATGTCAAAGTAGTATATATACATATAATATGACATTCAAACAAATTATAAAAATGTAGTTGAACATATAAAGTATACCTTTTATTGATCATAGTTAAAAGAGGAAAGCATATATTGTTATGCGATCTATAATGAATGTAAATATGAAATTATGATCATTTAGCTATAAATATTGCTAAAGAAAACAATTTTTGTCAAAGCATATATCTTATATGATACATCAGATCATCTGTTTCTCAATTCCTTGCCAAAATAAAGAGAAACGATATGTCGCTGCAAAAATAGGATTCGTCTCTCATCTCCAAAGGGCTTTCTCATGGTAATTGTTTATTTGGTACTCCAAAATTGTGAGTAAATTATTTCGACAATTGATGATGGACTAAAAACAACTTTTCCGAATTTTTCACTAAGTTAACAGTAACCATATTAAAAGAGAGTCCAAACTTTAGGTTTACAACAATTTAACAATGTGGTTACAAATGGAAACATAGGATTACTTAATAAATTGTTTCCAAGGAAATGATTGATTGAAAATTACGATACATTTATTTACCTTAACATTAACCACAAAGGCTCCATTTCACATAATAAGTAGCCCTCAAAACTTCATTACGGCTTATTCCAATCTCTTCACCCACCAAACAAACAACTCTCTCTCGAACCAAAACGTTGAACGCAACCAAACGCTACAATGACGGAAAAAGAGTGCAAGTTCGAGTACCGCAAATATGCGGAGGCGGCAACGAGACGCGTAGTGTACGGATTTATAGGCCTTGTCGCTACGGTTGCGGTTGTGATTTTCTTTGTCTGGGCAATACTTCACCCGCACAAACCGCGTTTTGTCCTGCAAGACGTTACCATTTACGAGTTCAACATCTCACAGCCTAATTTACTCAGTTCAAATCTCCAAGTAACTCTCTCTTCTCGCAACCCAAACGACAAAATCGGAGTTTTCTACGACCGCCTCGACATCTATGCTTCGTACCGCAACCAAGAGGTAACCTCTTGTGTTTTAATTCGATATTTTGCGTGTGTATTATCTATATATTCGTTGCTAAAATCAGGACCGACCATGAGATTTTATCGAATTTCACAGTTTAGTAAAAGTGTTGATATTATTTTTCTACAATTTAGGAACTTTTTTTTTTTTTTTTCGAACTCATTTTTACAATTTAGGAACTTATATTGACAAATGATTAAATTAAATTTTTGGTGTCATAGGGGAATGTTTCAGTTGTCTAAGTCCAGATCCTGCTGTTTATGGATCAGCAAAATGTATTATATTTTGTCGTTAATCCAAAAAACATGACACACCTTAAATTATGTTTTATTAACTAGGTGACCTTGGCGAATCTACTGCCGGAAACGTATCAAGGCCATCTGGAAGTGACAGTGTGGTCGCCGGTTCTGATTGGATCCGCCGTGCCAGTGGATCCTTACCTGACTCCGGCACTGAAGGAAGACATAAACGCCGGGATGGTGCTTCTAAACATCAAGATCGACGGTTGCGTTAAGTGGAAAGTAGGCTCGTGGGTATCTGGATGTTATCGGCTCCTCGTTAACTGTCCGGCGTTCATTCCCTTCTCCGGCCAGGTAGTCGGCGCCGGTCCTGCGATCAAGGACCAGCTTGCTCAGCAATGTGCTGTTGACGTATGATAAAAAGAAGACGAATATTTTTTTTAGACGAATAAAGGAGATAAAGGTATGTTAGAGCGCTTTGCTGTTAATTATTCTTTTAAGATTGTTCAAGAAATGATTCTTTTTCTTTAGGTAAATTTTGATAATTTAAAAGATATGCTTTCAAATTATATACCCACGTCAAATTTATCACCCGGTTTTACAATATTCATAATATATATTGTTGACAAAAATATTAAAAAAATCGATCACATGAATATTATCATTAACTAGGTGACATTTTGACTCTGCAGCCTGCACAAGAAATGCCAGGATTAGGCAAAGCTTACAAGGGTGGTTTTATTTTCTAGTTGGATATAAGAGGCACATGAAAACGACTATGTAGCTACTGGATATAATTTGTGGAATGAAAAAGTTGAAAATTTAGTTAAAATAGTAATCTAAAGCTCATGAAGAATAGTAGCTATAGCCCTTTTTCAGAAAAAGAAAGAAAGAATAGTAGCTATATTTATCTCTAGTGTATAGATAATTGTAGTGGATTAGTAAAAACTAAAAAGGTATTGTACCAAAGGTTTCTTTGTGGATCATGTTTCATGGAAAACAAAACCATGGAGAGTTTACATTGTACTAAAATTAAGTATCTTCTTCCACTGTTTGTTGTTGTTTTGGATCAATTGTTGTGTATATGTTGTTGGTGGTGAGATACACAAGAGACTCATATAGTCACTGTCACATACTCACATGTGAGGTGTGGAATCATCTTCATGTTAGTGACATTTGCACGCCCTTACGGTATACGTAGCGTGAAGCACAATACTCCTTACTTGTTTCTCCCTTTTAGTTACATTTTTTCTTTTGTGTGAAATTTTTAAAAGTTGACACGCTTTTTAGAAGTTTAGTTTACAGAAGATTCTTAACGCAAAAAGAAATTCGATAACTTTAGCTCCTCAACAAACTTCTTACTTGCCGCGTGCCGCTGTTGATTTAATGACGTTTGTAAGTAACCAACCAATGAACCAACGCATACACTTGTGGCCAGCCACATTGTCAATGTCAAACCAAAATATAAGGCAAAAAAAAAAAAAAGGCAACAAGAAAAAATGTTAAAACGTGCGATTTAATGGGCTGTTAATAAGTTGGGCCTTACCAAGAAACCAACATAAAGCCCATACATGTTAACGCAATATTTGATAAGATGCCGTCTGGGTTACTTCTGTTCTCTGGATTAGAGCTAGTGGACCAGAGACGACAAGCACTGTGTCTGGTCCGAAATTCTTCAACTTCCAGTGACTTCCACTATCGATTTCTGGATGTTCTCTCTGATTGAAAGGTAAACTGCCGAAATTTTCTGTCTTGCTTACATACCTCCTGTTATTTGAGATTCCCGGTTCTTTGATCCAGGTACGACTAATTTTGCTGGCTAGGTTTTAAATTATCGCTGATTGGATTGTTTAGGACCACCTTGTTTTCCGTACATAGTAACAGAAATTAAAGAGCTGTCTTGAACTTGTGGATCACTCATACTATGCGATCTTATTCTTATTCAATGCAATTTACTTGAAATTCATATGCTTTTTCAAAAACAAGATAGCTCGTGATGATGCTGATTTCGTTGTAAAATGGATGCAGAATATGACAATTCCATTGATGTGTATAATTTGATATAAGGGGTTGATGCTCCTAAATGTTACTACTTATCTAGCTTATGAAGAATTTCAATGCTGTGTGAATGTTTCCTTTAGGTGATGGAGAGATTATAGATTGTTGTGTTATTAAACCACCCTAAATTGCATCCCGCTAAAAGGTTGTGTGACAATACTCTATATAGGCCAAGGTGTTTTTATTCGTGGTTTTAAAGATGGGGAACAAAGCTACAACAACTGTGAAAGAAGAACGCGAAGAGATCCACTTGAAGGTTGTACCTCCAGTAGACAGGGCTTTTATGCGTTGGCTTGCAAGAGATCTACAGAGAGTTCAGGGATTCAAACCGAAGAACACTCGTGCCATCACTCCTCCTGATAGCTACATCGAGTTCATGCGGTTGAATGGATCGCTTGATGTTGATTTGGATGACCCTGATCTTGCCCATTTGTTCAAGTAAAACAAAAATGGTGGCTGCGTTTCTTTCTTTTTTTTTAAACAGCTCAAGCTTTTTCAAAGTCTTAGCGTCTCTTTTGATTACTTTACACTTGAGCTTGTGTGTTTAAATGGGATACAAGTGTCTGCATTCAGATAAACAAATGTTTTCTATTCAGTTGTCTTAACATTGCCAAAAGTTGTATGAGCTGGTGGATTTAATTTGGATTTTATCTCAAAACTCAAAACATAAATAGTTTTCTGTTTTCTGTAATGGTTTCTTTCTGGGTCAACATATCATTAGTGTTCATCTGCTCCGTTACTGGGTCAACTATCACCTTTTTTTTTTTTTGCTAAAAACAACCTATCACTTTTATAGTTTAAACTAAATTTAGTCGACAAAATTGAGATCAATTCAAACTAGAGAGAGGTTTAACCAGTTCCATGGGGGCTTAAACGGTTTGGAATCTTTAATTCAATATAATCAATAAAAATCAAACAAAAGTTTTGGTATGCTGATTAAACCATCAATGCATAAATATTGAACCAATTATTCTATAGTACTAGTCACATTGTGACTTTCATTTATATTAGATGTTGGCTCTATTAGACACAAAGTGTATCAAATCGGTAATTGGAAGAGATTTTAAGTAATATATAAGATAGATGAACCATTTTATTTATCACCAATTAGTTTTAGGTTAGAAGCTCATCTAGCTTAACATTGGTATCAGAGCCCGATCCACGCAGTCCAACCCGATCCACGTCGATCTGGCCTAAAGTTGGCTCATCGATCTTTGTCCGAACATTCCGAGATTGACGCTTAAAGAACCATCGATGGACCATTTCACTTATCACCAATTGGTTTATATGAATATATACATATTTTTAGAACATATAAGCTTCATTAATTCAGCTCCAATTTTTAATTTTCATAACTAGATTGCATAGCTTTGTTGATTGCTTGACTTAAAACCTTTATATTTAATTTATTATAAAACCGGAAATCTAATAATTATAATTAAAAAAAAAAAAGAGAGAGGATTATTTGTAGGGATATTTAGTTTTTAAAACTGATTTATTATAGCATTACAATTGGATTCGAACCACAGACCTGAGTGTAGAATCCTTTCTAGCTTAGCCTTCCACGCAGTGATATTTAGTCAAGAGAGAAAAAAAGATTGTGCGATTCTTCCTTCCCTCCACATCAGTTATCTAAACCAAACGCAACTCATTCCCTCGTTTTCTCCTCGTCTCCCACCGTCTCTTTACTTTTTTTCCTCTTCCTCTTCCTCTTCCTCTCCCGCTTTTTTTTTTTTTCTCGTCTCGCCGATCTCCTCCTCACATTCCCTTCCCGGAATCCCCGCACTCCCAGCCGCAGATCCGCCTCCGTTAGGATCTCCGCCTCCCGGAGATCTCAATTTCTGGAGAGATTCTCTATCCCCGAGATTGCCGTTTCGTTTGCGGTGGTGCGGATTCTCGAGATTCGCTCCCATGTCGGACTCTCACCAACGACCCGAGCATAATCCGCCGTCTAAGCGGCAGCATCATCCTTCTGCGGCTTCTATGAAGCCTCCGTTAGTTGCTCCCGGCGAGTATCACCGATTTGACGCGGCGGAGACGCACGGAGGCGGAGGTCTTGATCAGGTTTCCGAGGAAATTGTTATCAAATCTTCCGTAAGTCTTTTAGTTAGGGTTTTAGGTTGTGAATTTTGAAGTTATCGGTTTATAATTCTCGTGTTTTAGGCTTTGGCTAATTTTAACAATATTGGAATATCATAAGCGATGAGAATCTGATTTGACGGTGGTGTAATCGCGTTTAGCCACTCTGATTGCATTGCGTATTGCAAGTTAGTATATAGTCTATGATTAGTTTAGCTGCTGTTCTAGGGTTTGTGGTGTTTCATGTTCTTGCTAATTTAGTATTAGATGAGTGCCTCTGTTGAGTTAAATTACTCTCTGAGTTTTGCTTTGTTGGCCGTTGGAGTTTATGGTTTGCCTTATGCTTTTAGACTCAGTGGAGTGACAGTAGTATGGTGCTGATAGGATAAGCTTATAGAAATTAAGCGTGGAGTGTCTGTCAGCTTCAGTTAGTTATTCATCTGCTTAAAGCTTTCGCTTTTTTTTCAAGTTTGGTGTATTTAACTCTACAAGACTGTTTTTTTTATTTATTGAGCAGCTGAAGCGGAAGACAGATTTGGTAAACCAGATGGATGAGCCTAGTGAATTGAATGCCGGTCTTCTCCAAACACCTGTGCCAGCGAAAGGAGGGAAGGCCAAGAAATCATCTAGATCAGTGAAGGCTAATGCAGGTGAGTTTTGGACTGAAATGCTCTGTGTTTCTTATCTACCTACACAGACAACTGTTATCAGGAACCATAAATGTTTGTTTACTTATATGTGGTGGTCATCTGAGCTAAACCTTTCTTTATTGGTTTCATCTAATAATTGCGGCCTAACAGTTACATGAAAAAAGAGAATGGGAGGGACCCTTGTAATGTAGTGAGAAGGATCTTTTTTTTGTTGGCAGGTTCTCCTGGAAATAACTTGGCACAGGCTGGTTCTTGTCGATATGATAGCTCGCTAGGTAATAACTTATAGCACAAACTAATATTTATTTTCAATGATAAATCTTTCCTTCGTTTTTTTTCTCTGTAATAATATATGATCTAATGTGCTTCAGCTCTTTTGACAAAGAAATTTATCAATCTGATAAAACAAGCAGAGGATGGTATTCTTGATCTGAATAAAGCAGCTGATACTTTAGAGGTGGCATATTCATACTCCTTACCAACCCTCTTGATGTATTAATTTCTGTCAAATCTTTGATGCATTTTCGTGTTGATGCAGGTACAAAAGAGGCGGATATACGATATAACCAATGTTTTAGAAGGAATAGGTCTGATAGAGAAGACACTCAAGAACAGGATTAAGTGGAAGTAAGGATATCATATGAATATCACATCTTAGATTCTTTTGATTTGATACCTCATGTATTATTAGTCACGTTTTCTGAGTTTTCTTTTGTCTCTCTTAGGGGCCTCGATGTCTCAAACCCAGGCGAAACAATGGAAAACATAGCTAACCTACAGGTATATAGCATGCGTAGATGTTCCTTTACCTGTCACTGTCAGATGTTCCACTGCAAAATATGTTCTGCATTGCTCAGTATATTATCATCAATTTTAATAATCGTTCTTATAATAAGTCACATTGTCTTTCCTGAACATCGTATGAATCCGCATTAGTAGAGTTCTTGTTATACCTTTTCTTCGCGATCTTAACTGTTAAAGAGGTAACTAGGATACTAGTAACCAAAAGCTCTGTATTGTACTTTCTGCTAGTACATTTGAAGGAGGCGTTTTTATTTTATGTTTCTCATATAGTCTAAACACACATCTGTTTGTAAGTGAATGATTGGTTACTGCAATTCTTTTGAAGTCTTAGTCACTCATTTATTTCTTGTTTCGGTTTTCTGTTTGAAAAACTATTCAGATTATTCATACTTTCATTAATTAGTTTGACATTTTGTTATCCCTCAATCCTCAAACAGGATGAAATACAAAACCTTTCATTTGAGGAGGCAAAATTGGATGACCAGATCAGGTATTCTCGATGATCATTTTCTTTTCCGTTTCTGCTTTGTTTTCTGTATCTTATTGACAGTCAACCTGGTTGCAGAGAATCACAAGAAAGATTAACAAGCTTGAGCGAGGATGAAAACAATAAAAGGTAAGCTTCTCCTACTCTCCTGGCGACATGCACACTACAATAACAATATACCTATTTGCTCTGACTCTGCACCTTTTAGGCTTCTGTTTGTTACTGAAGACGACATTAAGAACCTACCATGCTTCCAGGTTTGGTCTCCTTCTAGTAATTACGTGTTTCTCTTTCCCTTGCATTCTACTCACTGGGAAAAAAAAACTGATTTTCTGGTGTCTCTCATGCCTTTTAGAATAGTACGCTGATCGCTGTAAAGGCACCACATGGAACAACTCTTGAGGTGCCAGATCCTGATGAGGTAAAGCTTAAGAGCACACAATACCAAATGAGCGAGACATTGTATGTAATTATTTCCATTACTTATCCTTCCATTAAACAGGCTGGTGGTTATCCTCAGAGGAGATATAGAATAATTTTGAGAAGCACTATGGGACCAATAGACGTGTATCTCGTCAGGTAAATCCTGTCCTCAATTGGATTTATAAAACTGAAGTGAGACTGACATTTTATTTTGTTATACAAGTCAATTCGAAGAGACATTTGAGGACATTCCTAATGCTGATGAACCTTCAAATGTTCCATCAACGTCTGGTCTCCCTGATAACCAAGATGTTTCCATGCCAATGAAAGAGGACATCACCATCAAAAACATGGAAACACAGGCAGTTGATGATACACAAAGAGTTTCCTCCGACATCGAATCTCATGACTTTGTTGATGGTATCATGAAGATTGTTCCTCCAGATTTGGATGTAAGTCCCAACTTCTTCTTCTTCCTTAAAAAGTTAAAAATGATTTCACCACTTGCATAATCGCAATCTACACACTTCAGAAGGCAACATATAGCCAGGAATAGTAAGATCATATGCAAATCAGATTTTCAAAGCTTAATTAATTAATTATCTGAGTGTTACATTATGCACAGATGGATGTAGATTACTGGCTTCGGTCAGAGGTAGGCGAAGTCAGCATCACAGACATGTGGCCAAACGAATGTATCCTTGATTCCGTCACTTTCTCTGCTTTGATTTAAATCTCTCTTTTAGCTTTTGAAGTTTTTTTTTTCCGTTTCCAAATATTAAATCTGTTTAGAGCTCCTTCACTCATAATCATTAGCTGAACCGACCTGGAACCAGATGGTTTCATTTGATCAAGGCGCTGGACCGAGCAACACAACCATGGAACAGTCACAAACTACGTCGAGCCCAAAACCAGAACAATCCACTGCTAAGAGATCGACAAGTAGCTGAAGTTACCTTACTACACTACAAACACCACCGCATATCTGTATATCCATAGTTATGTTGTACTTGTATAGTAGCTGCATGCGTTATCATAGCAATTAGCATTGCAAAATAAAACTTGAGAAAGCAACCCTCTGTTGTTTTTTTTTTCTTCGTTTTTAGCCTATCAGCATTTGTAGAATAGCCTTTAACCCATTTGATTTCTTAAGATTCATTCTCAAGTGAAAATGCCAAACGTTTTAATAGGATTTTAATCAGGTGCTTAAAAAGTTTTCAAATGTGCTATGTGGTATACTAAAACGTTACTATAATAACCTTTCCTCTACAACCAAAACCTCTCCCACAAGAAAATATTATTCAAAGCTATTAGATTTCTCTCTTCCGTCCTCAAATTGTTGGAGCGTGGAGTAGCTGCACCCCTAATTAACCTTACATGAATTTAAATAGGTCAATTTAGCATTATGATTGTTGTGTCTATGTGAGCAAGTTAGAAAATGAGTCATATATTTGATGCTCTATGTAGATGATATACTGATAGCTACATAAAAGATGTGTGAGATTCGGAAGATGCAAGAGCATTTGAGTTCTGAGTTTAAGATGGAAAATCTGAGTTAAGCAAAAAATATTATAAGAATGGAGATCTCAAGAGATAGGGAGAAGAAAAAATTGTTCCTGTGCTAACAAGATTCATGATGTCTTCTGCTAAGGGCATTTCCAACCCAATTCTATTTTTTCTTCTAAAATGGAATAAAAATGAATATTGAGTAAATAATGCTCCAACCTAATTTCATATCTCACTCCTATTGGAATTTACTCTATAAATGGAGGAATCTATTTTTTGGTTGTTAATGGAGTGAGAAATTGAGTAGGGTTGGAGCATTATTACTTCATATTCACTTTTACTCTATTTTGAAAGAAAAAATAGAGTTTTAATGTTCATCTCACCACATATGTGCTCAATCTAAAGACTAAATATGTCTTGATTACTTATGCTATTAGTACTGTTTGATTTAAAATAAAATTTAGTTCATTTTTGTTTGAGTGATTTCTTTTTGGACATCACTTTTTTATATGTAAATCCTAATAACACGAGAAGTAGTTTTAGACCATTTCCAATGGTTTACTCTATTTTTTACTCTAAAATAGAGTTACTCTATAATAGAGTTTGAGTATGCTCCAATAATACTCTATTTTAGAGTAAAAAATAGAGTGATGAACAAAAAAAAAATAAGTTACTCTATATTTGAAGTATTTTTCACTCTATTATAGAATGGAAAATAGAGTATAATTGGAGCATTTTTACTTCAAACTCTATTTTAGACTGAAAAATAAAGTGAGATCGGGGATGTTCTTACAAGAAAAACACAAAAGGTAATTTTCTCCAAATGATATATAGCATGACTTACAAAAGTAACATTGAAAACAAATAGAATTATTTTTCTTAAAAAGAGAGCAAATCATCAAAATTGTTAAGCATCTCCCAAGCAAAGAGAAATGCTGAATCTTCAAGCTAAGTTAAAAACAAAAAGAAAGGTTCCTCTTTTCACATACTTTTCCCCACACCAAACACACTCACTCAATCATCTCAACTTCTTTTTCCTCCCGTCTCTGTAATTAAAAAAAAAATGTCTTTGAAGAAGAAGAGAAAATATACACTCAAAACCATATTCAAGCCCATTTGTATGGCATGCAGTTGCGGCTCTACCGTTCGGCCTTCATCTCACAGCTACTACACCCCGGGACCACAAGTTTCTCCCACGGTGTTACGCAGCCCTTGTCCTAAGATTGACAAGAGCGTCGCAATGGCTAAGGAATCAATCAATACATTCCAAGATTACAAGAACTCAATGAACCAGATGATTGACGAGAGAGATATCGAAACACAAGATGATCTTAAGGAGCTTCTTAGGTGTTTCTTGGACATAAACCCTCCTCCTCATCACAATCTCATTGCAAGGGCTTTTGTGGACGTCTGTTCACATCTTCGGCCACCACATGACAGCCGTGGAAAGTCACTTGGGAGATTGCTTCGTCTTTATGTCACTCCTCTTGATAATAATGATGATGATTGACACCAAACCTCTTCATTAAAGACGACAAACTGATCGTCCTCATGAATATATGTTACGCTATTGTGAATAATTAAATTTTACTTAAGATATCTATTCATATCCATGTTTTATGATGGGCAAATTTCCAAAATAGCACATTTCTAAGTTTATATCACAAAAATAGCACTCCAAAACTAAAATGACCAAAATAGCATATTTATAAGTTTATCCTTTGAAAATTTTAATTTTTTTATTTTTCAAAATTTGAAATCTTATCCCCAAAACCTCATTTCTCAACTCTAAACCTTAAACCCTAAACCCTAAACTCTAAACCCTAAACCCTAAACCCTAAATTCTAAACCCCACCCTTTAACTCTAAATCCTAAGTTTGTGACTTTTGATAAAACATTAAGTGCTATTTTTGTGACTTTTGACCTTGAGTGCTAGTTTGAGAACAAAAACTTGATTTAGTGCTATTTTTGTCTTTTTCTCTTTTATGATTCAACCATGGAAGACTATGTGAGAACAATTAAAGTATCAAACAAAAATCAAATGTGGATTATGCACGCTGTTTTGCGACTATATATTAAAAATCGATTTATATTTGTATTGTTAAATTGTGTAATAAATAAATCAAATGTGCATTATGCTGTATTATTAAACTGAAGTTGATTAGTTTAAATTCCAATAATAGCCCCCATTTCAAAAAACCTCTAAACCGTACAAAACTCCGGCGTGTTTCTCCGGCCCATCCTCAACGAAGTACAAGTCCCTCATCCTCTGAAACGCATGCCACGTCAGCAAGCTATCCGAACCGGCCTGATGACACTTCCCAACCGCCCGGTTAACCTCAAGCGACCGAGCCAACCGGTCCAAACCGCCGTACAATCTCCTCTCGCAGAACCTCATCATGTGCTTCACATCGTAAACTCTCTCGCCGAAAAACGCCCTGAGCAGCCGGAGGAACTCTCCCAGCGAGCTCGGAAGCTCCCGGCGCGTGAGGATCTTCACCAGGTAACCGAAATCGTACGCGCTGTGAAACGTCACCCAGCTCACCGACTCGTTGCAGATCAGCCCCGACGACATCATCAGCTCCGCGAACCTCTCCGACACGACCCCTTCGCTGCGGTTACGCTCGAAATCGATCCCGTGACGGCGGAGGAGCTCGATCGAGTCCGCCGCGTGGGGGTCGCGGTCCACGTCGAAGTCGCGGAAGTTGAACTCCCAGATGAATTGACGCCCGTCGCCGCCGAGATCGGGGAGGTTGCCGTCGGCGTCGGAGAGAGTGAGGCCGACTTGGATGAGGCTGAGAGAGTCGACGTTGGATTTGAGAAGGTTGTAGAGATAACCGGGGTTTCCACGGCGGAGAAGAGCTGGCTCCGCCTTGTGAATAACGCCGGGAAACTCGGTGTCCATGGAGATGAAGGGGAAATCTTCGACGATTCGGCTAATCAGCTCAAACTCAGAGTCGAGATTCTCAGCCCAGACCGAACGAATCACGATTGATCCGGTACGATCGGAGAGATCTGCATCAGGAGGATCCATCATCGTCATCGATTCAAATCGTATACAGTCTGAAACTCCGTCTTCTTGATGTGCTTATATATTTCTAAGTTTGGTATCTGCAGTATATATAATAAGTGTTGTAGTGTGTGAGATACGCGTCTTGGAGACGCTTTGACTCTCGTGTTTGTTACAAACGCAACTTCTGTGTATCTAGACTCAGTCAGTCCAAGTTGGCTTTTATCTTGTACCCAATCATTGCATTTGCACACCTAAAGTCGTTATAATTTAATTACATCTCTATTCGTTACGAGTTGCGATACGAGGGATATGTCAGTGCGGTTAAGGTTACAAACAATGAATGTCTAACGCATTAAAGATTATATTTTGTAGAAAAGGTAACGTTTGGTATAATAGTTGGTTGGTCTAATGATGATTCATCTCCTTTTTCTATTTCTAGGATGTACATTATAGTAGTTTATACGATATGGATAATGGATTGGAGTTGAATTAGTTATGCATATAGAATTTTACTCTCTTGTCCCAGGTAAAATGATGATCTCATCGTTACACATTAGGCAGAAAAGATAAAGTCGAAGATCTTTCCTTGAGCTCCTTTGATTTATCAAAATTAAAAGTAGATTGACCATAGATAATTTACTGTTGTAATCGGTATAGGGATATGATGAATCCAAGGTAAAATTATTTTTGGAATGAAAAAATGAGATGATATATAACATGAAAATAAAAACTCAACTATTAGTGGACTATTGAATTTCTTTCCTTTTACATATTCAGCAACATTTGATACATGAAATATATTTAAAGAAAATTAGAAATATTTATTTTTTTCATGTAGAAAATTGAAATTGTTTTAAACCTTTGTTCATTATAACTGGTTTATTATTTTTATCTGATCTTTTCTCAAATAAACACACGTGAGGAATATAATTATTTTATGAAGTATAAATAGAAATCAAAGCTTATAACATGATTGGTTTTCAAGGCAAAAAAGAGAGAGGAATAAGATGTTGATCACAGCTTTGACAAAGAAAAATGAGAGGAACTTCCTCGTTATGTTGAACACCAACACACCTTGTGTGTTGCCATACTTCACAAATATCACAACACACCATCCTCTCTCCATCTTCCTCCTTCGCTCCACATTCACACTCGATCCTCTTATCCTTCTTCTTACTATCTTCATCATCATAATACTTCATCACTTCAATGTTCATCATCACTCCTACATTCCCATCTAACACCAATCCTTTGTTCCCATTCAATGCCATTTCATCGACCCATGGAGCCATCTCCCTTTGATTATCCACCACGACGTCTCTTAGTTCCCAATAGATCTCTCTGAACACTCTCTCTGCCTCTCTATACACTTCACTCATTGTTGCATTTTTGTTCACCACTATGCATTCTTGTGGAGGCATCTTTATGTCGTTGTTATGATGATGAGATTTCCACGCGATTGTGCAGAATATTCCTAATTTGCCACCTCCATCTAACTGAATTGTTTTCATCAATGTATCTCTGATGTAGTGATACTCTTTGATGAAGTACTTAGCGTCGAGGATAGCCCTTGAAGCCATTCCGATTTGGTTCAATATGCCTATGGGGCCTAACACTCCCTTGTAGTCCATAAGAATGTGTTTGTAAAAGTATACCATGTCTTTCATCACTTGACCTCTTGTGATCTTGTTATGTCCGTTCGTCGTGGTAGTAGTCTTCCCCATTTGATATTGATTTTGAAGGGTTGTGAGTTCATGGTTACTACTTGGTAATAAATTTGATATGTCCTCCAAGCAATACTCTAGCACTTTCTTCACCGGGTTTAGACTACGTCGGACCAAATAGTTCCCGACCACTTGGTTACCGAGCGACTTCAACACGAAGTCAAGCAAACCCGTGTCCCCGATGTAATTTCTAGCTGCGTCCCTCACTTCTTGTCTCGATATCCACCGGCATTCGACCCTTTTCAAAGACTCTATAACCACTTTAATAGCCATTTGAATCCGTTTTTGAGACCATCTACAGTTGGTACTATCAATGGAGATGATTTGGTTTCGGGAGTTATTCATGTAGTTGTCTCTTGGAAGACGCGAATGGAGATGAAGCATGAACATGAAGAGATCACTGAGAGTAATCAATGGCTCGGTGGATAAAGTTTGATACCTTGACAAGAGGATTGGAGTCTCACGGTTAAGGCTGGTTAGGTGATGGTTAAGCAAACACAAGGGTACGTAGCGGACCGACTCAAGTGCCTTCTCGTAAATCTTTTGAGTCACTCCGTATGTCCCTGACCCGAACCGGTAACCCCAACGACCGAACCACGGCTCTCCTTTTGCTACTCCATGCAGCAGCCTCAGTTCCATCCCTTTCTTGTGCGATGCATCGTTCAACCCTATTTTCCTATATCCAACATATATACCATAACATAATAAGATACAAATAATTGTTACCATTTCTAATAAAATGGCCTAATATGTGAAATTTATAACTAAAAGCAAAAGAGAAAATTCGAATAATATCTATAATTCGAAACTAAAATCCAGAATTTCGTCCCAAGTTCTATAAAGTGGTGGTTTCTTGAGTTAACAAAGTTACTAGTATGGTTGAAATTGCTCTCAACCATGTGTTGAATCTTTAAAGCACTTGACTACCATGAATTAAATGGTTAAAAATCCAAACTTTATTATTTATGACAAGTCATAGAATTCTGCTGAATGGTTTAGTACCATATGATATGTATCACGTGAACATTGCACAACGTATACAAATATAAAAGATGATAATTATAATCTTAATACGTATACCTGGCCTTTAAACCAGAGCAGAGGCGATCCCACAACTCCATGACTTGATGACCGGTTAAGTCGGAACCGGACTCGATGCCATTGATTGAGAGCAAGTGACCAAATCCGTTGGAGTGGAAAAAGCCGTGAAGGACATGGCCTTGAAGTTCCACAAGATGGGAGAGGCTTTCTTTTTCGGGAGAAACCAAGATTCCTCCTTCTAGTTTTAGAAAGGCGGCCATTGTTTCCTTTGAGGGGATCACGAAATGGTACTTCTTGTTGCATATCATGTGGTTTCCCCAACCTGTAATGTTCCATAAATAAATGCATAATACATATTGTTGACCTATTACATGTAACATATTAAAATTAACATATGAAATTTGAATCAATGAAACTATCATCCTTCTAAAAGAGGTTGAGCCTCCAACACTCTTGGATCACCATATCATTTTTTTTTCCGCTTGTTATATTTTTCATAGATATGCAACGAAAAATGCTTACTCGTTGAGCTAAATTATCTTATCAGGTCTTTTTATTGTTACGTTGTGATCGTTGATCATATTATGGATGTATCAGCATGCACACACACATATAGATAGATAGATATCGATATGCAAAATATATATAGACAATGAGAGAAGTGGAGAGAAAGAGGGAGATGACGTCACCAACATATTGGCAATGGTTGCAACGGAGGTTAAGAGAGGCTTCGATGGGCTCTTCGACGACAAAGAGAAGAACATATAGAGGATTTGGGTGACGATGAACCTCGAGCTGAAAGGACCAACTTCCCATGAGACCGGAGCTCTCAAAGTGACCAAACTCAAGAAGCTTCCCAAGGTTGTCTCTAAAAGACAACTGGTTCAGCTCAGCGGGATGTCCTGTCTCTCCGAAAGTCTTCAGCCTAAAAACCGTACTTTCTCCTCTCTTCCTCTTCTTTGGAAGATCTGTTCGAATCAGATTCGACATCGTATCGAACTTTAGTTTGGTCTTGACAAGAGATACTGGTTGGTTTGGATTTATATATCATGGGTTTGTTATAATTATAAGAGGCCGAGAAGTGTTGAGGACGTGTGTGTGAAGGGTTTAGAGATATAGTAGTCATTAAGATGATGATCACACGATTAGTGCTTTATGGTGAAAAGGAAAAGTGAGTGAGAGAAAGAGAAAGGGTAATTAAACTGTGATTTAACAATTGATACTAATGGATTGGATGTTAGGTCTTGATATGTGCATGACTCTTGTATTCTTACAAGCATTAACAACTGTTCTTTCTTAGATAGAATAATTAAATACAAAACATTCGAACCCCACTGTCCCAAATCTATCTTTCATACAAATATTTATTTGAAAGGACTGATAATTTAATTAGTATCCGCCATTAGTTATTGTATATGCATCCTATATATGTATTTGTGTGTATACGCATGCAAAAAGATCGAGGGTGAGGAATGTCACGTGGCTTGAGAACATGAGAAGATATAATAATAAAATAATGAAGACATGCATTTGAGCTTCCCACTATTTTATAGAATCAGAGTAACTCTGTGTTCCGTCAATTTCTGTCATGAGCTACCTGCACTTACATGTATCTATTATTTCTATATGTACACGCAAACACACGTGTGTATATTGACGCTAGTCTATATATCAGATTTCGTTTCATATGCAAGCATGCAGCATAGCGTAGCTGCGGACTTCAAACTTTAATCGATTCTCAGTCTCATCAAATGAGGTTTGTACTGAGTGATTGGTGATGTATATGAATGTAATTTGTGGCGACTAAAAAACAAATAAAGCCTTTGACCAAAAAATAAAAGAAAACAAATAAAGCCTATATACCTCTTGATCATAGGAATCTTTTTAATTGGGCTTTATCAAAATCATAAAACCCACTAAAACTTTGGGAGGGCTAAACAACAAAAGAGACCGTGTCTAAAATACAAGTATCGATTGGTGACCACACGAAACAATATGGATAAAGAAAGTATTCGAAAACACTAATATATTCCGATTTGTTCAACTTTATGAATAGAGAAATATGCAAGGAAGTGGATCGACCTGATGTAGTAAGCAATATCTTTAGTTTTGAAAATACTTTTGAAAGAAATCAGTTTTTGTCTGTCTGTTAATTTGGCTTATGCGATTGAAACTGGGTAGTAGATCCTAGTAGTGATGTGGTATAATGATAAAAATAAATTTAGGTATAACTGGTGACCAAAGAATAAAAATGAATAATGCATTCCTAAATTTTTTTTACCATTTATAAGGAATAATTTTTTTTACCATTTATAAAGAGTAATTTTTTTCATTCTTTTTCATTTTTTTTATTCTAGAGTAATATAGAATAAATGCGTTCCTCACTCAGATTGATAAGAAATAATCTTTTTTTAATTTATTCTTATAATTTTATTTCTCTACATTTTTTCTTTACTTATTCATAATAATGTTCTTATACTGGTCACCGGTTAAACGGACGTACTTGTTGTTTCTTTTGATAGCTCGGAAAGGAACGAAACACACGTAATGCTGAATCCTACATTAATGTGAAAACCAACATGCATTTTTTTTAACCGGGCCTCGTGGTCTGGTGGTAAAGGAACCTCGGCTGAGGTGTCCGCCATCACGACTTCGAGCCCCGGCCACAGCGGATTTAACATCCCTTCCGTTGGGGCGCTGGACCCCCTACGAGGGATAGTTGGGAATGTGGCTGCCCAGATACCAGAGTTATCAAAAAAAAAAAAAAAAAAAAATTAGGTGAAGATTTTTTTTTTATAATAAGAAGAGCTTTTCTTCGTGATTTTATGGACATTTAATCTGTTAGTTCAACAACTTTGGTAACAAGTAAACCAAACCTATTTATTATTTGATGTATGATGTGTATATATGTGCATATACTTATCATTTAATGCTATACTAGTATATTTACTACTTAGAACATCTGCATTGAACTTTCAATGCAGAGGTTCACACTTTTCTCCAAAAAATAAAATATTAAAATATTCTTTTTTTTGTGAACTCAGCTCCTGCAGGTTCACTGGGATGAACCTGGTTCATCACTGTATCGCGAGCCCCACGCTACGTGGTGGCCCGCGATTGGTCTGCTTAATTTTTTTTTTTAAATCAAACGAAAAAATAAAAATAAAATAATAAAAAATTAAAGTTATGAACCTCACTCAAGGTTCATTAATGCAGATGCCCTAAGTACACAAAAAGGAAAAGAAAAATGTCTTTGTTTCCATATTTTTCATGTTAAACACGTAGTCATGTAACGTACATAATAACTACATATACATTGAACTTACAACAAGTCAACAAGTACTAATTTTCTATTTATAAAATTAAATATTGCAATGGTCAAGAAATGCCAAGCTAGCACCCATTACCCAAAACGGAATACCATCATTGTTTTGAAGATAATACACCCGTCATTAATATCCATAATCCACCACTGGAAACAATTCCTTGTAATCTTATTAGTCTTTTTTTGTAATCGCCTGTTGCAAAGAATCTATATTATTAAAAGAAAAGTACCCATTAAAAAATACCCCTAAGTTTTCTAACTTATTTACACTTTCATGTCACTAAAAATTAAATTAAACTATTCATTTTAATGCTTGTCTTTTCCAGTTAAATTAATGAGTTTTTCTTAATGAAATTTAAACTTAATGTCATTAAATGAACCTA
>NC_027756.1:34115249-34120535 GCF_000695525.1 Brassica oleracea var. oleracea
ATATAATATTTCTTCATATTTTACATTAATAACCATTGTTTTTATATATCGTCTACAATTCTCTAATTACGTCTATTTGTTCAATTTTGTATATGATATCGAATATTCATCATAAATAGATGGTTTAAGATGCCAAAAAATTATTTACTTGGTGAATATAATACATCAAATATTACAAATACATCATTTAGTTAAATAAATAACCAAAAACCGAAAATTCATATCCGCGCGCCAGCGCGGATCAGAGTCTAGTTAATATTTATCGCTTAACTTTAATACACATAATAAAAGTAATCAGCGAAGTTCTTGAAAAACAGAAGTATATAGAATTTCGGTTTTATGAATACATACGTACGTTCATCGTAGCCTAGTTTAAACTATCAATATATGTGGCAAATGGCAATAAATGAATAAAAATCATAAAGAGAAAAGAACATTCTTAGTTGGATATTTTTAATTAATACTCTTTTTGCTATTGTTTCGTGTGAGAAAATCAAGCAAAACTTGGCTGTTGCATCTAGGGCATCTAGGGTTACTATCCAAAGACATGATGATGTACATGATGCAATTAGGGCAACCAACGACCACCATCGATTTAGCCACTCCTTCTCCACCTTCAGATTCCTCCGAACATAACGATGAAGATGTAAGGATAAGAAGAATATACGATGAAGATCTACCATTTACTGCATAATATTCTAGTTCCTCTCTTTAAGGAATGTTGTTAATATCTTCCCTAGTCTTCTTGTGTATATATTGGAACCCTTGTACATTGTGAAATATATATGAAATACAACTTCTACATGGTATCAGAGCAATACCGATTACCCTAAATAAAATAAAAAATTTAGCAGCCGCCACACCATCATCTCATCCCGATCTCGATCTCTCCTCACCAAAAACACCATGGCTGCTATCGCTGAAGAACTCGACGCCACAAAACCTCTTCTCAACATTAACATGGTTAACATCAACAAACTCACATCAACGAACTACATGACGTGGAACCTTCAGCTCCATGCGTTACTTGACGGCTACGCTTTAGCTGGTCACCTCGATGGATCTTCACCAGCCCCTCCTCCAACGATCACTGTCGATGACGAGACTGTCACAAACCCAGAACACACGAAGTGGCACCGCCAAGATCGTCTCATATACAGTGGCCTATTAGGAACTCTGTCGCCTTCGATCCAGTCACTTGTCACCAACACAACGACTGCTTATGAGATGTGGAAGTCCCTCAGTGCTACGTATGCCACTCCAAGCAGAGGCCACATTCAACAACTCCGGCTTCAGCTAAAGCAGTACACTAAGGGGGACAAAACTATCGACGACTACATGCGAGGCCTGACCACTCGTTTTGATCAACTAGCTCTACTTGGGAAGCCCTTGGATCATGAAGATAAAGTGGAATACATAATTGATGGTCTACCTGATGATTACAAGGCTGTAACCGAGCAGATCGAAGGGCGAGACACCTCTCCTTCTATCGTGGAGATTCATGAGAAGCTCATAAACAGAGAAGCAAAGCTCTTAGCAATCTCCACGCCTGTCTCGAACGCAATCCCTATGACTGCGAACGTTGCTTCCTCTCGTCCTAAACAACAACAACATCACCAGCAACGAGGACAAAACTCCAACTGGAGCAACAACTGGAACAACAACTCCAAAGCTCCGGCCTACAACACTCAGAAACAAGAGTACAAGCAGTCAAGGGGATATCAAGGCAAGTGCCAAATCTGTAGTGTCTTCGGACACAGTGCTAGGAGGTGCCCTCAGATGTTCCAACAGTCCACAAACACAGGCGCCTCTCCGTTCCGTCCATGGCAACCTCGCGCAAATGTAGCTGTCGCGACTCAATACCCCTCCAATGCGTGGTTAATGGACTCTGGTGCGACTCATCACTTGACAAGCGACCTTCACAACATGTCAATTCAACATCCATACACTGGAGATGACTCGGTTCTAATTGGTGATGGTTCTCGTCTCTCCATTACTCACACTGGTTCCATCTCTATGCCCTCTAATACTCGCAACCTGCTATTGAACAATGTTCTGTGTGTACCAAATATCAAAAAGAACCTTATCTCAGTATATCGTCTATGTAATGCTAATAAGGTTTCTGTGGAATTTTTCCCTGCTTCTTTTCAGGTGAAGGATCTCAGCTCGGGGGTCCCGTTAATCCAAGGCAAGACCAAGGATGAGCTGTATGAGTGGCCAACCCAACCATCAACCTTTCATGCTTTCTTTGCTTCCTCAAACCCAACAATAACTTTGTCTGATTGGCATTTTCGCCTAGGACATCCTGCTGCTTCTATTCTTAAAAGTGTTGTTTCCAATTTTTCCTTACCTTGCACCAAATCTGTAACCCCAAACACTTTGTGCTCAGATTGTGCTATCAATAAATCCCATAAACTGCCTTTCTTTCAAAACACAATCACCTCTTCTCGTCCTCTCGAATATGTTTACACTGACCTATGGAGTTCACCTATAGAATCTGTTGACAATTACAAGTACTACTTGGTCTTAATAGATCACTTCAGCCGCTACACATGGGTCTTTCCGCTCAAACTCAAATCACAAGTCAAGGCTACCTTCCAGACATTCAAATCGCTTGTGGAGAACAAACTCTCGACTAAAATAGGGACTCTCTACTCAGATAATGGAGGAGAGTTTATCGCCCTCAGACAACTTCTCGCCGACGCTGGCATCTCTCACCTCACCTCCCCTCCCCACACGCCTGAACATAACGGAATATCAAAGAGAAAGCACCGCCATCTTGTTGAGACTGGCCTCACCTTGCTTACTCATGCGTCAATGCCCAAGAAGTACTGGACCTATGCTTTTGCCAATTATAAATGAAAAATATCAAAAAAATAATCACCCGAATATTTTTTTGGGTTTAACTCAGATTTTTGGGGGTTTTGGGCTTTAAATCCGAACTATTTCTAATTAGGTTCCACTTCGGGTTTTATAAAAAAATAGAAACCCGAACCCGACATTATCTGAACACGGATCCGATCCTAAAAAATGTCAAGTTCCTAAACGGGTCCTAAACACCAGAAAACCGAATAACCTGAACCGAACCAAAAACCCAAATGCCCAGCACTATAAGCACTATAAGATAAAGCACATTCTTCTTGTTTTCTCACCCTAATCAATTGATCTTGTTTCTGTAGGGGCACATCCTGAAGCTCAAGGGGTCCTTGTTGCTAGCAAGCCCAGAGGATGTGGTAGCAATTCAAGAAATGAGGATGAAGAGCTCTGGAAGGAGCAAACTCACCCGTGACCATAACGGCTTTCGTAAATTATTCATAGCACTTACTCGAGCTGGAAAGCTTTTCGCTCTGCACACTGGAGACGGGAGGATTGTCTGGTCTACGCTGCTAAACTCTCCAGCCTGTGCACGCCCCAGCGGTATTAGCTTGTACCAATGGCAGGTCCCTCATCACCACGCCATGGACGAGAATCCCTCAGTTCTCGTAGTCGGCAGATGCGGATCAGATTCAAGTTCCCCCGGTGTGCTTTCATTTGTAGATGTGTACACAGGGAAGGAGATTAGCTCATCAGATATTGGCCACTCCGTTGTCCAAGTTATGCCTCTTCCGTTGTTTACCGATTCAATGGAGCAACGTTTGCATCTGATAGCTGATACTGATGGTCACGTCCACTTGTACCCGAAAACTCCAGAGGCTCTCGGCATCTTTCAACGCGAGTTTCAGAATGTGTATTGGTACAATGTGGAGGGTGATGATGGTTGTACAAAGACAAGTACAATGCCGATGGCTCGCACAAATGCTCCAAGTCGCGACTTGTTGCAAAAGGGTATAACCAAGAGTTTGGTCGGGACTATATAGAGACCTTTAGCCCAGTGATCAAGTCCACTACCTTGCGCCTTGTTCTTGATGTCGCAGTAAGTAACTCATGGCCTATCAAACAGTTAGATGTCAACAACGCGTTCTTACAAGGTACTCTGACTGAGGAAGTCTATATGGACCAACCACCAGGGTTCGTCGACGCAGACAAACCGGACTATGTATGTCGCCTCAACAAAGCAGTTTATGGTCTCAAACAAGCCCCACGGGCATGGTATGTCGAGCTCAAAACCTTCCTTCTCAGTCTCGGCTTTCAGAACTCTCTCGCTGACACATCGCTGTTCATTCTACACACTGCTGGCCAACACATCTATCTTCTCATATATGTTGACGACATCTTGATCACTGGAAATACAGTGACTGGTATTCAGCGCATTCTCACCTTGCTTGCAGAGCGGTTCTCAGTTAAGGACCCAGAAGACCTCAATTATTTCCTCGGTGTAGAAGCACATCGAACCATAGACGGGCTTCACCTGTGTCAACGAAAATACATTATCGATCTGCTGCATAAATACGACATGACCAATGCCAAACCCGTCACCACCCCTATGGCGTCCTCACCAAAACTCCATCTCCACTCGGGTATCGCTCTCGCGGATCCCACAAAGTACAGACGCCTCATCGGAAGCCTTCAATACCTCCAGTTCACGCGTCTGGATATCGCCTTTGCAGTCAACAAACTGTCTCAGTTCATGCACATGCCAACAGAGGATCACTGGCAAGCGGCCAAGAGAATACTGCGATATCTTGCCGGCACTCCGACTCATGGTATTTACTTCTCTGCCACTAACAAACTGGTTCTTCAAGGATACTCAGAGAACCACGAGCTCAGAACCTCACTCGTCAGAACAGGTATCTTCTACTACACCTTCTCTTAGTGTTACTAACAATCATACTGTGAGCGCAGAGTTGTCGACTGGTTCCAGCGCACATCATGGCGAACACATGCCCACACCATCGCCATCTCTGACCTCTGGCTCCTCGTCAGACCATCATTCATCCGCGACCTCTCCATCATCATCGTCGCCACCACCTTCACCGTCTCCTCCACCTCCGAATCAACACTCCATGGTTACTCGGAGAAAGAATCAGATATCAAAGCCCAACCCCAAATACAATTACTCTGCGGTGCTGCTATCAACTCGAGCTGCGGAACCAACGACGGTTACTCAAGCTCTCAAAGACAAGAAGTGGAGAGGGTCCATGTCCATAGAAATTGATGCGTTTGCTCGTAACGGAACGTACGATCTTGTTCCTCGAAAACCTCACACCAATGTAGTTGGCTGCAGATGGTTGTACAAAGACAAGTACAATGCCGACAGCTCGCACAAATGCTCCAAGTCGCGACTTGTTGCAAAAGGGTATAACCAAGAGTTTGGTCGGGACTACATAGAGACCTTTAGCCCAGTGA
>NC_027756.1:34121026-34126078 GCF_000695525.1 Brassica oleracea var. oleracea
GGCTTCACCTGTGTCAACGAAAATACATTATCGATCTGCTGCATAAATACGACATGACCAATGCCAAACCCGTCACCACCCCTATGGCGTCCTCACCAAAACTCCATCTCCACTCGGGTATCGCTCTCGTGGATCCCACAAAGTACAGACGCCTCATCGGAAGCCTTCAATACCTCCAGTTCACGCGTCTGGATATCGCCTTTGCAGTCAACAAACTGTCTCAGTTCATGCACATGCCAACAGAGGATCACTGGCAAGCGGCCAAGAGAATACTGCGATATCTTGCCGGCACTCCGACTCATGGTATTTACTTCTCTGCCACTAACAAACTGGTTCTTCAAGGATACTCAGACGCAGACTGGGCTGGTGATTCCGACGACTACGTCTCCACCAACTCGTATGTTGTCTACCTTGGCAAGCACCCAATATCCTGGTCGTCCAAGAAACAGAACGGAGTCGCAAGGTCGTCTACAGAGGCTGAATACAGAGCTGTAGCTAATGCGGCCTCGGAAATAAATTGGATCTGTAATGTTCTTTCAGAACTTGGGGTCTCTTTACCAGCTAAACCTGTCATTTTTTGTGACAATGTCGGGGCTACTTTCCTCTGTGCCAATCCGGTCTTCCACTCTAGGATGAAACACATAGCCATCGACTACCACTTTGTCCGCAATCAGGTTCAAAGCGGAGCACTTGCAGTCGCTCATGTCAACACTCGAGACCAGCTTGCGGATGCTCTTACTAAACCCCTCTCGCGTGCACGGTTCTTGGAACTCAGACACAAGATTGGAGTGTGCTCTCCCACTCCATCTTGAGGGGGCGTGTAAGGATAAGAAGAATATACGATGAAGATCTACCATTTACTGCATAATATTCTAGTTCCTCTCTTTAAGGAATGTTGTTAATATCTTCCCTAGTCTTCTTGTGTATATATTGGAACCCTTGTACATTGTGAAATATATATGAAATACAACTTCTACAGATGGGCTCTCAGTTGACAAAGATGAATCCAGTATGTTTAGTTTCAGATCAAGTTCAAGAGTACTCGTGGTTTCTTGCTGATTCATGTTTCTTGCATATATTTAACTCTATAGGAATCTGAATAAGAAACACAATAAAAGCAAAACCAAGGTTTGCGTTAGAAAAAATTCGATTGTTAATAAAACAATACATGTATCTATCATAAAAAGAAAACACAGTAGAATTATCAATAACATGGTTTACTTTCTCTATCTATAGAAAAGCGAAGGCTAAATACAATATTTCAAGAATTTAACTAGGAGTTCGAAGATAGATTACCTTGGTTAAGACTATTGTTCTTGTTCTTGAGAGTTAAAAAAGGTTTGACGTCTTCATGTTACTCGTTGCTGTTATATATAGATAAAGATAACACACACAAGAGGTGAGAGGGTTTCATTGAATGCACATTAAATTAATTAGTTTTATCTAGCTTTCACCATAAATACTCTTGAGAAGTAATTATAAAAATGAGATGTTTTGTAGCAATAAATGTGATTTGAAAATAATATGCAAAAGATTGAGTGTATGAATTGTGCTCTGAAATTGCATTTATTACCAAATAGTATTCGGATATATATAAACGAGATACTTTGTCCTTTTTCATAATTTTATCATGAAAACTCAAATTCAAAATGAGAGAAATATAAAGGTGTCGACCATTTATTTCGAACATGTAAGGTAAGAACATAGTCAGATAGGTGTTGACTAGTAGAAAATGAACAAAACTTAGCTTCAACCCTTATGAATGTTTAAATTCACCTCATCTTTTAAGACCAATCAAAGTGACACATAGATTATTAATTAAAAAATATTAAATTAAATAAAAAATAGGTACAAAAAATAAAAACGTTAATTTTAACGACGTTAACACTTCCAGCGAAACCCTAAACCCTAAATCTTAAATTCTAAACCTTATAACCTAAATTCTAAATCCAAATTCAAACCCCTAAACTCAAACTCTATACTCTAAACCCTAATCCTAGACCCTAAACCTAAATTATATACCTTAAACCCAAAAAATAGACTATAAACCTAAATCTTATACCCTAAACCCAAGTCTTAAACCCTAAACCCAAACCGTAATCTTAACCCAAACCCTATAGCATCTAAGTTTGAGGTTTGGGTTTAGGGTTTACCGTTTGGGTTTTAGGTCTAGGATTTGGGTTTAGGGTATAGGTTTTGGGTTTAGGATTTACGGTTTGGGTTTAGGATTTACCGTTTGGACTTATGGTTAAGGTTTTGGGTTTAGGGTATATAATTTGGGTTTAGGGTCTAGGATTAGGGTTTAGAGTATAGGGTTTGGGTTTAGGGGTTTGGATTTGAGTTTAGAATTTAGGGTATAGGGTTTAGAATTTAAGATTTAGGGTTTAAGGTTTAGCTGGAAGCGTTAGCGTCGTTAAAATTAGCGTTTTTATTTTTTGTAGCTATTTTTTTATTTAATTTAATGTTTTTTAAGTAATAATCTATGTCATTTTAATTGGTCTTAAAGGATATTCCTACAAATATGGTTATATGGGTGGATGATATTATAAGATTTTGCCATGACATGTGAGAACTGAAAAGAATAAATGTTTCACGAACAGTATAATATTTAAAATAAGATGTTTCTTAGAAATAAATAAAATCTTATATGATGAATATTCAAAAAAGACATTTCAAAGTAGCATATTCCAAATTCTTATTGAAAACTGATGAATATGATTAACAATGATGTAAAGATTGACTCCAAAAAGATGACTAGAGTGAATGGCTTTTAGTTGTTAAGATTGTTTGACCTTAAGAAAGCGAACAAAAATGTAGAGTGAAAGGATTAAAATTCCTTCGGATTTGGTTTTGTTTGACTTAGAAAATGTACGTAGTGTGGTTGGTGAGATTTAGGCTCTGACTGAAGGAATCATGAAACATACAAACAAAATTGCATATAGAATATGAGATTTTTTTTGTCAACTAGAATATGAGATTCAAATGACATAAGAAAAATATTGCCTTTGTCATCTTAGACTTTTGTTACCCTCATTCAAAGTCAAACCAAACAACGAACAAATGCTGGACTATACGAATAGACACTTATATAGATTATGTATATAGTCATATGTGTGTGATAGATAATACTAGAATCAACCATAACTATATAAGGATTATTACCAAGTACCCTAATTCCAAAATTTCTTTACACTTGAATATCTCAACCTTCATCACAAATAAGACAATCCTCCCAAGTAATATTCAACAAGATTTTAACACAATAAAATACACATTACAAGAAAACATATTTATTACAATGGTCATATTCCTTGTTAATTCGTTGTAATAGAAGGGTTACAACGAATTAACAAGGAATAGTGTTTCGTTGTAAAACGTCCGTCGTAATGAAAGATTCGTCGTAACTTCCACGTAACATTTACGACGAAATAAATTCGATGTAAAAGCGACATAGAGTGCTTCGTCATAATTTCGTAGCTACTGTTCATCGTAAAAGACTCGTATAGTTTCCTTGTAAAGTCGTCTTTTAATGTAAAGTCCTTGTAATGTTTGCGAGAAATTTACAAGTATTTCCTAGTAAATTTCTTGTAAAGATTACGAGGATTTTACAAATACTTACTTGTAAATTCCTTGTAAACATTATAAAAAATTTATTTCTCATTGTCATATTATTATAATATTATGAAATATTCAAAATCTAAAATATATAAATTATAAAATAAAATATTGAAAATTAAAATATTTTTATTTAAAAATATATAAATGTCATAAAATATATTCAAATTAATAATAGAAAACAAAAAATTGAAAAATAAAAAGCTAAGGGAGGACGTCGTCGAAGTAGTTGTTGGAGGTGTTTCTTTCTGGAGAGTCTCATACTTCGTCTATGGGTTCCGTCTCAAAGAGTAGGATGAAGTTGTCTTTGTGGCTTCATTGATGAAGCTTATTCCTACAGTCAGTTCCATCTTTTTAGGAGCCACCTTGAAAAAGAAACATATTAATATAATTAATTACATAAAATTATAAGAAAATAAAATATATTTAATTTTTAAAAAAAAAATCTAATCAGTCATTTAAATACCTCAACCTAATATTTGAATATAGTTTTGTTACCTAAAACTACCACCTAAACTAACCACCTAATCTAATTACCTAAACTAATCACCTAAACTAATTACCTAGACTAATTACCTAAACTAACCACCTAAACCTAAATTAATATTAAAAAAACATACCTTTGAGAGTAGGAGAGTTTTAGTTTTCCTCTAATCTGATAGGTAAAACTTTAGGTTAGAGAATAGAACCTCGAGAGGAGTGGTTTGAGAGGAATTAAGGAGGCACTCCTCATTCATGTTTCGAGTTTATATAAGAAAACAACATTCCTCGTAAAGTCGTCGTAATTTTACTAGGAATCTACCAGGCCCACATTTTTTAGTGTTACGAGAAATCTACCAGGTCTGCGTTTTTAGAATTACAACGAATTTACAATGAAAACTTTACAATAAAATTACAAGGAAAGCATTACAAAGAATTTACAAGGACACATGTATTACGAGGAAGCTACCACACCCGTGTGTTTTCTATTACGACGAATTTACTAGAACTATATCTGAAACCCCGAAAATCAAATCCCTAAACCCCAAAATCACTTATCTATATACACCATACCCTTTTACCACATCATCCCCTTTATCCCATTTTTTCTTAAACCCTAAATTCCAATCCCCTATATATTAATTGGGAAGCATTTGAAAAATTAGAACCTTAATTTTGTATTAATTAAAAAAAACCTCAAATCTTAGGTGGCACTCTAAATGCCTTCTAAATTCAATTTCAAAGAATTCTAGAGCATCTAATATAAAGTATAGCTTAATCTAATGGTGTCACATTATTCCATAATTATATAACACTAGAGAACATTATATTAACTTTAAATATAAGAAGTGTGTATTCTTTCCTTAAATAAAAGCTACAGAATTACCTAATATGATTTACATATATATGACAATTAATGATTATGAATAATAAAGATTTGATAACAATTTTTGCATC
>NC_027756.1:34126438-34132881 GCF_000695525.1 Brassica oleracea var. oleracea
TTAAGTATACGACTAAAAACATTAAAATGACATGTATCAGTTCGATGATTGATTTGAAAACTTTCAAAACCATATGTAAGATAAAAGTAAAAATAATTCAAATGTGAAAACAATACTGTTCACTTTTTCAAGAATGTGTTCGAGGGGAAAAATAAAATTTTTATGTCATAATTTGTTTAATGTCCACTAGAGAACATTATATTAACCTAAAATATATGAAGTGTGTATTCTTTCCCTATATAAAAGCTACGAAATTACATAATATGATTTACATATATATGACAATTAATGATTATTAATAATAAACATTTAATAACAATTTTTGCATCCTTCTTCATTTTGTTTAATTTTATATTATTAAAAAAATAAACAATCACATTAACCATATAATAAAAAAATTAGATTTTTTCTTATATGTTATATTTGAAATTTTTTAAAATGACATTAAATTACAAAAATGAGGAAACCTTATATGTTATATTTTAAAAAAAAACGACTTTAAAATACAAAAATGAGGACACCTTATATGTTATATTTTTCTTATATGTTAGATTTTTTCTTATATGTTATGTTTTGAATTTTTTAAAACGACTTTAAATTACAAAAATGTAAGTTTTCCTTGAGTATACAACTAAAAACATTAAAATGACATGTATTAATTTGATGGTTGATTTGAAAGCTTACAAAACCATATGGAAGATAAAAGTTAAAATAATTCAACTGTGAAAATAATACTGTTCACTTTTTTTAAGAATGTGTTCGATGGAAAAAATAAAGTTTTTATGTCATAATTTGTTTAATGTCCAATCCGATCAACCCATGATGTATTAATTATAGTTTTGTTCCATCATTTTTAATAAAAATTGATCTGATCTATCGGAAAGAAATTATATAATAACAACAAAAAATATTGTATATATATAAATAAAATTATCAAATATATAAAAAAAAATATTGATAATATATAAAAATAAACTCACCCTGCGCAATGCACAGGTCTTATCCTAGTTGAATCCTTAAAATGCAAGTTATAAGTACTATAATCAAACAACCACTTGATAGCAAATAATCAAACTATTCCGTAATCTGTAAACCGAGGGTATGAAATGAAGTTAACTTGCTTGGCTTGAGAATGCTTACAGCGAAATCAGTTTGGTAAAACAGCTTAAACACGTTTTCACCAAAAATAATGGTAACATGTTTCGCCAAAAAAATCCTTGTAAAGTTACAATATCAGTACAATGATCATCATCGCTTGCATCGAACTCTTCTTCACCTTCTTCATCCGTCATATCATCGAAAAGATCTTCATATTGACGGTTATCCAGATCAATAAGAAGGATGTCATCAGTTTGTTGTTCAGATACTTCGACTTCAGTGATACACACTTCTTCTTGCAAAGGTGATTCTTCTCCAGTGACTATTCGTCCACGAGGTGTAACTTTGATAGCAGCTAATAAAGTTATTCCAAAATCTCTAAACCGAGGGTATCAGTTTGGTAAAGCAGGCTTAAAACATGTTTTCACAAAAATTAATGGTAACATGTTTCGTCGTAAAAGCCTTGTAAAGTTACAAGGACTTTACAACGAATTTTCTCTTTCCTAGTAAAATCGACGTAAATTTACATGTAAATTACCACGAAATATTTTCCTTGTAACTTTACTACGATTTTACGACGAAATTCAGTTTTGTCGTAAAATCGTAATAATTTTCTCATAAATTTACGAGAAATATATTTCCTCGTAATTTTTTCAGGTTATAGGCATGTTTTCTTGCAGTGACAACAGTTATCAATGGATGAAACTAGTCTTCCACTATATATTACGGAGTGAGGTGTGATTTGACTAAACTATACCCCCATCCATTTGTGAAAACATCTTATTAAAAGCGTAACCAATATCGATTTTGATTTATAACACCGGTTTGGTTCAATAAAACGAACAAGAAAACACCATTGGTTCTTCTTACTACTTCCATAGCATTACTCTTGATAAAACAGCATTACAATGAGACCAACTACACCTATAATAACGTCCCATCTTGCTCGGTTGACCCATTTGATCGAGTATACACCCATGAAGCAGCTCGACAGTGGTTCCGTGCCACTGATCCCTTTCCCTTTCTTTTCCTGTGATGGTCTTTCCTCTAAAAATGAAGCCATCTGTCTGTCTATCATGTTTGGTAAAGGAAGTATCCTTATCGCCATTGATGCTGATTCAAGTGTTGGCACTTCGTTTGGTGTCTTCCCTGTCATCACCACTTCATCAAGATTGATGATATCGTCCCTAAGGATATCTCCATAGAAATCCTCTCCAGTTTCCACCTAAACACACACACAAAAATTTCATCAACAAGTACGAGAATCAGAATCAAGAACCATCAGCATGCGCTACGTGAAATGTTTCTAATATATTCTCAGCTATAAAAAAATGTATATAAGTGCGTACAAAGTACATCCATATTCATCAGACAAGACGTGGAACAAAAAAAAAACAAAACAAAGGGGGAAAACCTGTAGATTTTCTGGTGTTTCAGTGAGATGGTTGTCCCCTGATTCACCTGCAAGGTAAAAATCAACCATGTCTGTCCCAATCAAACGGGCTCCCTGAACTAGCGGCACCATTTTGCAAGATCATGTGCTTATCGGCTGCTAAATTTGGCTCTGGTGGTGCCTTCTGACTTGTACAAGTACGAAACTCTCTGTTCCTCCTAAGCCGGCAAACAACCAAAGCATCTTCCTAGAAAATTCACAGAAGATACGGTATCAACTCAAGGCAAAGACTAGAATATAGTTCAAGTAGCCAAAGGTACCTCTTATGTAATGGTTAACAACAACAAAAAAATGTACCTTAGAATAGTTGTTTTTTTTTTTTTTGACTAATTTGTACCTCAGAATAGTGTACCATAAATACTCCTCCTTTCATGCAGTACTCGTGCATAAGCCACTCAGTTATTTGGCCTTTTGGTGCACGACCAATATGAAAGAGAAGCGTTTTTAGTTAAAAGTTAAGAGACGATTTCTTATATTTCGCTAAGAATTCTACATTAATGATGCTCTTAATTTAGTTTACTACTACAAAGCCCTTGACCAGTAAACCCATATAGGAGACTCAAACGAAAGTGTCATAAAAGCATTTTTATCCAAGGATACTAGAAGGGTTCTTAGCGTGTGGGTCCCGCGTAGGATCCATTTTTTTTTAAGAAACCGGTTACCAAAACTACCAAATATTTTTCGGTTCTTAAGGGTTTCTTACACTGTTCGCGGGCACCACTGACACGTGGTGATTCGCGATTGGTTCGTTTTTAATTTTTTTTTTCTAAATTCGAAAAAGTAAAAAAAAAAAAAAATTAAGAAACCCCATTTCGGGATAATGATGCTCTAATGAAGTGAATAATACCGAATTATTGGGAAGTTCGATCTTTGGGGATCTCAAAATACATATATATATTAATATAGTTTCGTAGTTTTAAAACTCCCACAATTAAATACTAATATTAATATATATATACATGTATTTTGAAATCCTTAAGGATAGAACTTCTCATTGGGAATGCTATTACAAAGAAAACTATTTATTTTCAGTGTGAGAGTTACTTGAAACCACGAAGTGGACGCTTGCGAGTTGTGACCAACTTAAAGTCCTTTTTCAATATAAGAGTGTGGAATACATGAGAACAAGGCAAAACGGTTGCTTATTCGGCAGGAAACATTAATTTCTCCAGCTAGCGCAAATCGCATACGGGTGCAGCCGGTTCATGTAGGGTGCAAGCACTTTAAAACCCTCTAACCCGAACACATCCGATCTATCAGCATGCATCCGACTGCTACGTGAAGAAATCTCCATCGGAACTGCACAGGATGAGTGAAACACATCTCCGATATCACTAGTCTGATTTGTCATTTACACTACAAATTTAAGATTTGATCAAGGAGAGTGGAGAAGAACGAGGTGCAAATAGCTAAATTGAAAACACCAATTATTAAAAAACATAATAATAAATATGTGTATATGTTACCCCACACATATTACTGGAGTCCGAGAAAGATAAAGGGTGATCAGAACTGTCAAAGTGACTGCTCATCGAAACTGTTATAGTCAGAATACTCATAAGGCATGAGTGCCCGATCGTGAGACTACCTGTTGAAAAGTTTATGTATTCCCATTGTACAAAAAATATTAATTAAGTTTACTACAAAGTATAAATTTATATTACTAGTAACATAAAATTGTAATCCCAAGTATTCACCCATGTCTAACCATCGATCTGTCCACTGACAGTTGTTATTACTAACATCAATGTCCAAACAATAGTGTGATTGATAGGTTCATTCAACTTTTCAAATTTATACAGACAAAGGAGACAGCGAGATAAACCACACACACACTTGATAAAATCACACTGACAAGATCTCTATATCTGACAATGTTTTTAGCATTTGACATTTTCCCTAGTGGCATCCAGAAATGCTTTCACTCTACTGTATCTAGGGTTCAACGTTAGTGAATTTTTTTTTTTTTATCGCTGAATTAATCATTCAAATATGAAACTTATGACCAACTGGTCTACATAGAAGCAAAAACAAGTATTGTAAATATACCCCAGTACAACTAAAGAAAAAGAGAAAGAAAAAACACTATTGTAGAGTATATGGATACCAGTAGGTACCATTCAAATTGGAGAAACTAATAAACCTCAATATTTTCTGATTCAGAGATCTTCGTAGAGGTGATAACAGTTGACTTGAGAACCATCAGGGTATTAGAGCATGATTATTGGAGGGTTCTTAAGGTGGGATTCTTATCAGAATATAAGATCATGTTTCTTAATTTTTAACTAAAAAAGCTAAGAACCGGCTCTTAAATAAGAGTTTTAAGAGACGGTTCTTAGCTTTTTTAGTTAAAAGTTAAGAGACGGGTTTTTATATTCCGCTAAGAACCTCATCCTAAGAACTTCCCAATAATCATGCTCTTAGACTACCCTTTCCGCTCTTTCCAATCAACTCAAGGATTAAGGATTTCTGCGGTGTGAGCTTCCAATCTACTGAAGCTTTAAGAACTGAGAACCATTAAAAACCGTTATAATCCAAGCGTGGTTTTCCAAACCACAAGCAAGAATTAAAAACGCAAAGACAAAACCAATCATGACTACCATACTCTAAGGCAAGCAACCATAGCCAAAGAAATAAGACAATTAAACGACAAGAGACTGAAAACCAAACTCAATGAAGAGTGAATCAAACTTGCCCGGTTGCAGTAGATAACCATCGATGTAAAACTATTTCAATATCCAAACAAGATATGCCAATGGACTGTGAATGGGCTCTTCATGTGCTTCCGGTGAGACTCCACACCCCCGACAATGCCAAAACAAGCACCACTTATCCGGTAGAAGAGCTACCCCTGTGAATGGGCCCTCTTCACGCCTCAGTTGCGACTCCACACCACGGACATGCCAAACGAAGCCCCACCAACACGACCCATCACTACAATCGCCAAATGATCTCAGTAGAATAGAAAATTATCATGTGTAAAACCCCAAAAAAAAAGACAAAGGAAAGAGAGAAGAAAGAGCATAACATGAGAGAACCACCCCGGCGGCGGTAAGGAGCACCGGTCACCGGGGAAGCCACAAAAAGCAAAAGAAGATGCGACCAAAGACCTTTCAACGTTAGTGAATTTATTTTTGCTTTTCTTTTGTTATCCCAATCAATGTTGACTTAATATGGAAATTGAGTGATATGGAAAATGCTGATCTTTTTTTGAATGAGTAATATGGAAAATGTTGATCCAAGAAAATAGAACAACTGCAAATATCATAAAATTTCAAGATATTCACTGCACATAAATTCTTAGGGACCGGCTTTGAGATTCATCTCTATTATTAAAAGAGAAGTACCCATTAAAAAATACCCCTAAGTTTTTTAACTTATTTACACTTCCATGCCACTGAGAATTAAATTAAACTACATATTTTAATGCTTGTCTTTTTCAGTTAAATTAATGAGTTTTTCTTAATCAAATTAAAACTTAATGTCATTAAATAAACATACCTATTTTAATGCTTGTCTTTTCCAGTTAAATTAATGAGTTTTCTTTAATCAAATTTAAACTTAATGTCATTAAATGAACCTAAAAATACATCATATTTAACGTAGCTTATTACGCACGAGTACGGCCCAATAATGAACTTGAATTTTATTTTTACGAAAACGTGAATCACTTGACTTATGTAATATTTAAAATATATTAACTACAATATAACAAATGCATATAACCTACCTATACTTTAGTTTGAAATGATCATGTTCAAGTTTTATATAGTCAACTTACATCATGCATCGATCGATGTACAATATTCAAACCACCTATAGTTTTCGTTTTCTTTATAGGATGCATCAACCAACCAATCATCCCATTGATTTTCTAAGCTTTATAAAAAAA
>NC_027756.1:34132974-34133231 GCF_000695525.1 Brassica oleracea var. oleracea
ATATTAAATATAGAAACTGTAACCATAATTTCAGTAGGTTTGATTTAGACATTTTATTTTTATTTTGTGTACCAGAGATGATGCGTTGTTTAAATTTGGGGTTAGAGTTTGAGATTTGTTGGGTTTTGATCATTTGAGAGAGATTCCAACCAATTGCCTATATTTGCGTATGATTTCCGCATAATAAGCTTCAAATTGAACATTGAAAAGGATAGAGAGATTTTTTTAATCTTTTACCGACACAAACTTAAACAAAA
>NC_027756.1:34133506-34134091 GCF_000695525.1 Brassica oleracea var. oleracea
GTATTTCTTCATATTTTACATTAATAACCATTGTTTTTATATATCGTCTACAATTCTCTAATTACGTCTATTTGTTCAATTTTTTATATGATATCGAATATTCATCGTAAATAGATGGTTTAAGATGCCAAAAAATTATTTATTTGGTGAATATAATACATCAAATATTACAAATACATTATTTAGTTAAATAAATAACCAAAAACCGAAAATTCAAACCCGCGCGCAGTAGGATTTAAAACAATTATTAAATGGTCAATATATATATATATATATATATATATATATATATTTAATATAATCAGTTTCTAAGTCGAATGATATAAATTAACCACCAATATTTTAAATGTTATAAGCGAATATTTCATCTCGTTATGCTCGTAACCGGATAACCCGGTTCTTTCATGGGTTAATAGACTATTAGTCAATACCTATAGAAAATGAAGTGAGACAAAAAAAAGGCTGAAACGTAACGGAGAGTTGAGACAAAATCACATGGAAGGATGTCGCGACGCTGTCCACACAATAATAGAGAAACCTGCTCTGTGTTCATTGTTTGATTCTTTTTTTTTTTTTTTTTTTTTT
>NC_027756.1:34134191-34135634 GCF_000695525.1 Brassica oleracea var. oleracea
AAATCGCTCGAAAACTATCGAAACTCGATCTTTCTTTCTTTGCTTTCCCTCTAACGTTTTGAACTGAATTTCAAGTGTTCTGAATGTATTCAAATGAGAGGGGGTCGTGGGCTATTTATAGGAAACAGCAACCAATCAGGAACACGCCGTGTGGCAGCCCGTGTGTCGCTTCGCATGGCTCCGGACGCATGCGCGGCGACACCTCGTGCTCCACATGGCTGGCTGCATGTCTCAGTCTCATGCAGAATGACACACTCACGTCCAGATGGCCAGCTGCATGACTTAAGTGCATGCAGGTCGACACACCATCTCACACGTGGCTGGCCGCATGCTTCGGTTGCATGCATCGCAACACCTCGTGCTTGGCCGTTCCACCTCGTGCTCTACATGTCTACTTGCATGTACAGGTTGCATGTATTGCAAAACCTCCTGCTTCCCTTGACACACACACTGACAGGAGCTTGCCACCACGTCCTGAACACACACACATCTAGCCACCTCGAGCTTCTCGGTCAATTGTCCGATATCAGCCTTCCAGTGAATTTTTCGTCCCGCGATCACTCCCAATATTTTTCGACGCCCGTTCTGATGACCTGATTATTTTTAATAAGGTCCAAATGAATCCCGAATTGATGGAAAATATTTCCCGAGTTTCCGGCTTCTTCGAAAAATTCCATAATACCGAAATTAGGGGTTTTCGTCCAATTTCCGGTCTTCCTGTTGTGCTTCCAAACGTGTCATGCTTCAAACGTCCTTTGAGTAAATATACCACATTGTCTAACCATTGTCTAGTGGGATACTTGACTCATGGTTCAGACAAAAACAATCTGATCGTCCGCGAGCGTGCCACATCATGCGAGACGAGGATACCTACAGCTTCATCGACAAGGAGGGTACCCAGCTGTTCACCAAGCTGCCTCACCCCAAGATCACCAAGCTCAACGTGTTCGACAAACATACGCTTCTCCCACCACCTGAGCTCCTATGCACTGATCCTCGTGCTGCTGCACCTGACGCGGATATGGAGGATGTTGAGGACATTACCCCAGAAGCTGACCCATCATACGACCTCGGAGAGCTGGCGGATGTGACAGATGATCAGGCTTACCGATGCTGGATGGTTTACTCGCAGCGGAAGAACAACAGTCTCATGCGGCGGATCCTCCATCTCGTTACTGCGGCTGCATTGGCGCAAGTAACCAACAGTCTCATGCGGCGGATCCTCCATATCGTTACCGGCGGCTGCATTGGCGGAAGTAACCAGTGACAGCCACCAGCAGAGCAGACTCCACGATCGCACCATCCAGGAAAGGCGCCTATGGGAACATGCACTTCAACTGAGGAGGTTCATCGCTCGCGCAACAGACGTTCGTTTGATCCGGCCGAGAGCGGCGAGTCCGACTGAGTCCGCAAGGACTATTCTCTATCCATTGTTCTATCCAT
>NC_027756.1:34135652-34148447 GCF_000695525.1 Brassica oleracea var. oleracea
TGCTTTGTGTTGTTATTTGGCTGACCTCGATTTGGTTTCACACCAGGGATGGTGTAAATTAAGTCTGGGGGAAACACTTGTTTTGTGCTGATACTCTATGTCTTTATTTCTGAGTCAGTCCCTATGTCATTTGGATGTTTTATTGAGTCAGTTTAGGATCTAGTCAGCTAAAATTCTTGTGGGAATTAGGACCTTGTCTTGTGATAATCTTTTAACCACCTCGTGCTCTAACTTTCTTATCTAGTGACCTTAGCAGTGATGAAAGACCCACACTTGGACCTGGAACACCCCTGACTTATCTCATTTGATTCTCCATAAGCTCTCAACCGATCAGGTTACACTGGGTAGACTCAACTCCACCTAACTTGAACCTAATCTTGACTGAAATTCTTCTTGTTTTGGGCACTAGATCAGGGAAACGAGACTTACAATCAAGACTTCTTACTCCTTTTACCGATCTTGCTGATCCTGAGTGGCTAGCTCATCTTTAGTTATTTCCCACCTTGCGCCTAAGCGGCCTAAGTCTTTATTTTTACCCTCATGCACACTTTTTTTTTCCAGTGTCATATGTGCAGATATGTGCAAAAAGGTCGGAGAGGAAAGGATCGACGCAGCCTCTTACTCGTTAATGCCATACACTCAGAGAAGAGAGATCAAGCATGAAAAGAACAGTCGATGAGACCATGCTTTAACAAGAGAACAGTCTATGAGTGCATGTTCTAACCAGATGAACAATGGCGACCAGTGAGAAACAAAAGAATAGACTACGTATTCATTATGTTGCCTCTCCCTCGCAACCCCATCACCTTGTATGTAAAAAAATATATATAAACACACGCCACTGGGAAGGATGAGCAAGGAGTTGGTACCAATTTTTGAGGAGTAGGCAAAGGAAGTCAAGAACTGAAGAACAGTCCCACGGTTGATCCGAAGGAGAGAACAACTGCACCCGTGAAGCAGAAACGAGTAAGGGCTGTGGACATCCTTCGTAATTATCTTCAAAATTTCGTAATTATCCGTGGAAACTTGACATTTATCTTTCCTCGCAAACCAAGCGTAAACCGTCATGCAGCTTACGGGCTGTTGGTTAAGAAATCGTAAGTTGGGCCTCGAGTCATGTCTTAGGTCCCTTTGGGCCGTCTTCTGACTCGAAGCGTTTATTACGGCTTCGTTCGATAAAGAACGAACTTCCCGCGGTTTTTACGGTAAAGTTTGATCGATAACTTAGAATGGCGGGGAACGTGAAATGGGTTCCCTACGGTCTTGGGGAGATAGCATCGAAGGGTAGACGAGAATGCATGGACTAATGTCGTGTCGAAGAAGGTTTTTCGTTTTCTTCTTCGGACGTTTTGATCGTTAACTTCGTCGTATCCATAACCGGTCTGGGCATGTTTCCGATGGCTTATGCTTGATCTAAATAGAATTCGAATGAAGCTTTATCTCGGGAACATACGTTGTGACGTTCTCTTGACCGAGCAGGATTTGTTGCGAAAAGACATGCTTGTTTTTTGCGGGGATTTGGACGTTAACTTCGTCGCAACCGTTTTCGACCCCAACAATTTTCACGAGAAGATCATCCTGAACCCTTGTCTTTCTACTTTATTTTATATGCATTATTATTCAGAAATCATGTCTGTGTCATCTTGCTTTATGATTGAGTAGTCGGCTAAGCTTGCTTAGGGTTTAGGGTGTCAATCGCATGAGCTAAACGCAAATAAGTGATTTTAACTTTTCTTCATTCATATTGTTCTTAGTGCTTGCATTGAATTGATCACTTAATGTCGATCTCTAGTTTAATCACCTAGCTAACCGCTTAGGAGATAAATTGATATATATTGAATGAACTTCGTATCCCTAATCAGCGAGAGTAGATATTAGGGTGTTAAGTGAACTAATCGGACCTGATCTCTAAGGCTTGCTATCGCGTCTTGTTCCAAGTGAGAGCTTAGGAATCAAGATCGATCAGCACAAGTCCGTGAGAGTGGATTGCTCTAGCCGAGTGATCTGAGTTCTAGACTGCACCTCATTGCACTTGAATAGTTGTTTGGGTCCGCATTGACACCCGATGAACAACCCTAAGCCGGCTTTCATTTATATCGAGTTTGAATCTCTAGGTATTCTATTTACTTGCGTCACCATTGATTTTAAAACCCCACTTGTTTTCCAGCTTAATATTGAACTCATAAGAGTAAAGAGTAAACTGGTCCTCTGGATTGAATCTCAAATATTACGATTACCACTGTTAACTTGACAGTAGCAAGGATTCATTTTTAGTGTATCAATCTCATACCAATGTTCTTAAACGGATCGGGAGTGATGTTGTGGTTACAACTTGCTATCTGATCAACCGAATTCCTACCAAGGTGCTGAAGAATATATCTCCTTATAAAGTGATGAACCAAAGCAAACTTTCCGTTCCACCACCTTAGAGTGTTTGGATGCGTTTTCTTTATGTTGATACCATGAGAGCAAGGGAACAAACTAGTAGCAAAAAGCATGAAGTGTATGTTCATTGGGTACTCCTGTACACAGAAAGGACACAAATGTTACAACCCTGAAACAAGAAGAGTGGTTGTATCAAGAGATGCAAAGTTCATGGAAGGAAAAATGTTTTATGATTAGAATAATTGAGTTGAATTCATGGATCTGTCACAAGCATCAGACTGTGCCAATAACCTGAGGATAATTATGTATCAAGAGTTAAACCTTTGGTATCAGTTTACCAAAGGAGAAGGAGCTTTAACGCACGAGTTGTCGATCGACGTACCTTCTAGGGAGCTTTAACATACGAGTTTGACGTGTTCACTAGGTTTAACTAAACCAAATTCTGCTTGTTTCTAGCAATCCTAGCACAATCTAAACTAATTCAGACAGAGAACCAAGTTTTCGCTTGCGCCCTAATATCTTATAGGCAAGGTCCTAGTTAGCTACTCTAGAACACAAGCATTAAGAACAGTTTAATTGATGGATATCCTAATACTTAGAAATTCTATATTTTGTGCTAATCCCTCATGAATATCTGAACCCTAAATCTAACAAGGAGAACTACTCATACATAGCTAAGCAATTCATCACAAAAAAATATGAAAACTGCATAAATAAAATAGAGTAAGAAAACTTGGAGTTCCAATCACAAATCTCTGAAAGAGTTCTTGGATCTTCTCTCCAAACCTAAGACTCTAAGTATTTTGATGTGAAAAGTATGAAAGCGTGTGTTGCCTAGAACAATGGCAGAGCACATAAATATTAGGTTAAAACTCGCCAGGGGTAATATGGTAATTCTTGTGGGACTTGGGCTTAAAGTCGGCTTGAACCAATCTGAACTTTGCGCGTTTCGCCGTCGATCGACAACACAGGGTGTGTGTCGATCGATTATCATCCTCGATCATCGATCGCTAGGCTGGTCGATGGTCAGCTACAAGTCTTTATCATTTTATCTCCTAAATGCACCAAAATCACCAATTTTCTCCAAATCACTCCAATACATGAAAACATACTAAAAAGACTCCAAAACAACTATAATGTATTTAAAAACACCTATATACCATGACTAAAATTGGATAAAATCCATGGTATATCAACACCCCAGACTTACTCTTTTGCTTGTCCCTCAAGCAAAACAACGAGCAGTCTTTTTGGAAGCGGTTTGAAAGCAGCAGAGACTCACACAAATGAAGAATTTACTATCATCACCTCAGCAATATTGCAAATGGAATCAAATCAATCTCAAATTAGAAGCACTTTCTATGCAATATCCTAGTTTAGCAATCAATATCATTCATCCAGCAACTTAACTAATCATGTCTGACTAACCCCTCTACTGACCTCATCTCTTTCATATAAATAATAAAGGTGTAGGCTTTACCTTGGGAGTATCGATCACTGAACACATGGAATCAACTTAAACAAGTATCTGGACCTACATGTAACCCTTTTTTGGTTCCCCTTCTCTCTTCTCTGTTCTTTGAATTCGATATTTTTTTTTCTACTGGGCAAAGTTGTAGGCGAATAGTGGGGTCATCGATAATGTATCTACCCCTCGCTTCCAAACAAAGTGTGATCATTATATTATAGTAGAATAATGGGGTCGCAGGAGATACTCCTACCTCTCTAGACCGCAAGAAATCATCTCAATCTTTTGTAAATATAAATGGATGCCGAGGAGAGGTGGAAGGAAAACCATGGACACTAAGTCTAATACCTTCCAGACTTCCAGGAGGATTCCGATCCAATGTAAACCAAGCCCCAAGATAAGCAAGTTGAGCTCAATTAGGTCGGAGGTCAGCTTGGTTCTTTCAAACATTCTCAGCAAGTGTGAATAACTGGAAGGATGATCCATTTTAGCATCTATAGTACAATCTGCAGTCAATAAATCTAGGAATGATGCTAAAGAGTGGTTAGAGAAGTAAGAAAAATTGTAAAAGTTCATTGTCTCCTTCTTGACTCAATACAAATTTTTTGAAATCTTTTATAAAACTCATAGGTAAATTAATATCAGTAAACCTCATCTCAGACTTAAATCACAATGTCCCCAATGTATATGTAGTCGGATTTTGGTGAAAACATAAATCATAAGTACAATATGTAACAAGGAAAACGATATACCTGATCGCTGATGTCGATGTCGATCGACACCGGAAGTGTCTATCGATCGTTTTTCGTGTTGTGCTGTCGAACGATGTCGACTGGATCTCATCGGTCGATGGCAAGTAAACGGCTCCTTGGGTCTCTTTTTGCTTTTTTCTGGTTTTTCTATTGTTTTTATGACCTACAAGAAAATTAAAAACGAAAATAAATAACTGTTAACACTAAGAACTTAAAGAAAATACCTAATAGTGGGTTGCCTCCCACTCAGCGCTTTGATATAGTCATTTAGCTTGAATTTGGAGGTTGTTTTTGGCTAGTAATGATCAAAGTGACCACTTGGTTGTATGCAAGTGTCCACTTCATCTTTGCTCATCTGAAACCAAGTGCCCATGAAGCTTCTTATGGCCTCATCTCCTCTGGTCCACTGATTCTTTAGTCTTTCCCTAGCAACCTCACTTGCATTCATCGTATGTTGAAGATTTCCAATGCTGTGCTGTTTCATTCCAATTATGGCATGTGTCGATTCTGAGATGTCTTTCAACTCCTGGTAAACATCTTTCTACAACAAGTCCTGAGAGAAAGTTATCTCATCAAGGTTATCTTGTAAGACCTTCTCGGTTACCAGCTTGCCTCGTAGTGATGTATGCTCGCTGTCGATCGATGGGCGTGTCCGTCTGTCGATCAATGGTAACGGTTCTGCTTGAAAATCTAGCTGTCTCTGAATCGTGTCCATCTCCTGCTGCAACGCGTTCATGTGTTTGGTCAATGAATCTATATCGTCACGGGGCGGGTAGTAAACACCATCAAGCCTGTAGGTGAATGATTAAAGCCTATCTTCGAATGATGCAAGCTGAGCGTCGATCGATGTTCGGGAGCGGGCGTCTATCGATGGATGAGTGTGATCGGCGATCGATTTCGATATTCCTGCCCCGACTGCATGTTGTTTCTGAATCATGGCTATGTTTTGCTTCATCCCATCTGTGCGTGTGGTAAACCTGCTTTTACTGTTGTCGAAAGGATAGTAGACGTCATCGAACTTCTTTGAATGATAATCATCTGAAGTCCGAATAGCTCTGTAGATCTCTGCTACCATCTCATCAATCTCTGCTTTGCTGTAACAGGCTTCTTCTGGCATGGTCGGTATGGGTACCTCTGCGTACTCCCAGTGAGGTTTCCATTTCCTATTCTGATGAAGCGTTCCTCATCTGACATCGAACTTATCATCGATCGATGGTGCAGCTCCGTCGTCGATCGATGGTGGATCCTCAGCTCTGTTTTACGTGTCCATGAAGTTTTGGACCCATTCATGGCAATGATTTCAGCTATGTCATCCTTGGATATGTTGAGAATGCGCCCATCCATGGCTCGTGCATGGCCTTATGGATCCCTGAAAATACCAAATTCATCCGGAATTAGATAACCATAATCAGTATTATCTTTGACATGTAACTCTAAATCTAGTGTGTTATGCGCGTCGATCGATGGCTTCATGATGTTGTCAATCGATGTTGCCTTCTCATCTACAAACGATGTATGGAGATGTCCTCTATCATCCATGGAAATACCATGGTACTCAATAATCTTCTCTCTATGGTAGTCCTCGTCATACTCATCATATTGCATCTCAGGTAATGCAGTGTCTACTGCAAAGCTCTCATGATGGCTATCGTGTGCCCAACTGCCAATAGGATAGTCGACATGTCTGTTGATTGTGTCATAGTGATGGTAATCAATCGATGTCTTAGGATGAGTGTTAATTGCAAAGCTCGGATAGCAGTGTTCTGGCAAGGCGAAAGTCTCATTCGTAGGACTGCTGTCGATCGATTCTCTGGAATGATTATCGATGGTTGGATGAACGGCCCTGTCGATCGATGGTTGAGTCTGGCTATCGATCGATCATGAATATTTTGTCTCGTATTCATCCTTAAAATCACAGTAGCATGTTGTTATGAATCATGTATTAACTCCAGTGTTGGACGTCTGAGGCTTAACAATTCTGACTGGATCATAGTAGACATCAGAATTTATCAGTGTTAGGCACAACTGATTAGTCTGCATATTGCAAACTGCTCCTACAATAGCCATGAAAGCTCTCACAAGTAGTAGAAAATGATTCTTGTTCAGCTTGTTGTCCAGGACATGGAAGTCAAATGAAACTAGTGCATTACCAATCTGCACCTCAAGGTCTCTGATGATTCCTCATGAGTTCCTCGTAGAATAATCCACAAAAGTGAATGAATCCTCCGAAGGCTCTATCTTCAGACCCAGATGGTCTGCCGTTACCTTGGGTAGTATGCTGACTGATGAACCTGAATCACACAGCGCACATGAAAACTCAGTGACCTTCACTAAACATGGCACTGCAAATTTCCCAAGATCACTCTTCTTCTTTAGTGTAATCATCTGCTTCATCTTCTTTCTGATATGATTGAAGATCCTATGTATGTTCTGTTCAGTTTCCTTGGTCTCTCTGAAGAACATCCACAACCTGTGTGCAAAGTAAGCCTCCTCAAACGGCTTGTCCAACGGTATCCTGAGAACTCTTTTGGTGAAGCTATCCATCTCCTTCTCATTAACTCCCCTCTTTAGATGTCTGGGAATCTTTTCCTTCCTTCTCCTCAGGGTTCTCCTCTTAGAAGTTTGATCAACTTGCATAGACTCTGGTGCATCATCAGAATGTTGACTGAAGTTATCTGCAATGTTTTCTGAAGGTTGAGATGAGTTTCGGATAGCATTCAGGCGTGTTACATCTATCTTTGGTAGCTGCACTCGGTAGGCCATAGGTGGTCGTCGATGGATGCTGGATGCGGTATTGTCGATCGTTGGCAGAGTCTGTATGTCGATCGGTAGCTGGCCCATGATGTTGATTGATGTCTGAATTCTTGATGCGTAAGGGTTTGAGTGGTTGAGGATGTTTAGCTGCGAACTCCTCGTGAGTTAGAATCCTTACTGTTGCGCATGATGCATCTTCCTCTGTCGATCGATGTGGAGTAGCTGACATCGATCGATACTCGTCTGTCCATCGGCCGATATTCATCTCTTGGTGTCGGTCGACAACAGTGTGAACCGCTGAAACTCATTGAGCTTTCGACTTGGAAGTCACCTTCCTGAAGCTTCTCCTCTTTTACCACTTGCAAGAAATCATCATCTATGATGGCATTCACGTGGTGTTTCAGTGATTCATCACCTTTGCCCTTGATGAAGGCCTCCTGCCTCTTAACAGTCTCTCCTGTCTGAACCGCTTGTGTCTCCAACTTTCTCACATGGTTGGTTAAAGACTAAAACTTTGAGTTCAGCTTTGTGTAGACAGCATCTATCTTTCCATTGAAGTTCACCATCAACTTCTACTTACCCTCAAGAACTTGATCAAGAATGGACTCTATCTTGCTCTCTCGAGTATGTGATGGTTGATTCTGGTAGAAAGAATTTCCATAAGCTTTGTTGCTGCTGTTGTACTTGCTGCTGAAGGGTTTCTGGTACTGTGAACTCTGATTGTGTCCACTCTTCTGTCCATTGCCAAAAGAGTTTTTGTATCTACACTGATTTCCAGACCTCTGATTTTGAAAGCCTGAACCTCTAACGAAGTTCACAACCTCCTCTCCATCCATGTCACTGCCAACATCTACAGCTTCTACATCCTTTGCAAAGTTGACTTGCTTCTTGAGAAGCTTGTGAACACTATCCAGCTTAGCCTTGACATCGTCCATCTGCTATTTTCCTAGGGTAGTGGCCAATTTTTCCTCTCGAAATCAGTGTTCTTGGTGATGTTGCTGGATGCTAAGTTCTCAATAAGTATCACAGCGTCTTCTGGATTCCTAGTGTTGAAGTTTCCATCACAAGCTGAGTCTAGAGCCATCTGATATGCCAGCTGGACAGTCTCTCTTATATGACTTGAATCTGATCGAGGAGCTTCTGAATGACTCTGTAGGCTCCTGTGTGAATGTAGCAATCTTGCTCCTCAAGTCTTTAGCGTGTGTCTCATCAAAGAAGTGATACAAGAATGTGTTCTTGATGTCGGCCCAGGATGTGAGAGATCCTGGCTGTAACTGCTTAAGCCAGTGCGAAGCTTCTCCAGCAAGTGAGTACTTGAAGAGCTTGCAAAAGAGGTAGTCCTCAGGGACTCCATTGGTTTTAATTGAAAAAAAAAGATCCTCGAACCTTTGTAAATGGTCCATAGGATACTCGTGTGATAACCCACAGTAGGGTGTATGACCCACGAGTGTGAAATACTAAGGTTTCAACTCAAAGTCTTGTCTCAGAATGGCTGGAGGACGGATGGCAGATCTGTTCTCGTAGTACTGATCTTGCATGTTGTAATCAGCTAATGTCCTCGGTCTAGCAGCCTCGTCTACAGCTTGAGCAGCTGCAATATCAGCATCAGTATCATGGATTACAGCCCCTTGATCATCTATCTTCTGACCTGCATTACGCAAATGACCTTTCTGGTCATGCCGGTTTCCAGTCGCGTCCTGAATTAGAACTATAGTCGCAACCAAGTCTCACGGCTCAGTATCAATCGATGTCCGCGGTGAAATGTCGATCAATGTCGGGTGGGTATGGGCGGTCGACAGAAAAGTAGTCTCGATCGACGGTGGAAGGCGAGTGTCGGTCGACTAACGGGTGTTGTTGTCGATCGATGCGGTGCATTTTTCTTTGCGGATTGAGCGTTCTAAGTGCGCAGGATCTGACCCATTTTCATCCATGGTTTATAAGTGTTTCTATTAATTATTATATTATAGAGTCTATTTAGCATATTTATAGGATCAGAAGTGATATGGAGATAAGTGATGATTTTGGACCATTTTGGAGATATTTGGAGCAAGCACCCGAGATGACCATCGAGCTCGACCATCGGTCGATATTGAAGAGGAATAATCGATCGATGTTCATGTCTTGACATCGATCGATAGCGAAGCGCGCAGAAAGCCCGTTTGGTCACAGCCAACTTGAAGCCCAAGTCTTCACCAATTTACAAGATTACCCCTGACGAGTTTTAATCTAATTATATAAGCTTTGCCACCATGTTAGAGGTAAAGAGGTGCTTTATTGTTTTATTATTTTCACAGCAAGTTTTTCTAGGATTTTGATAGATTGGAGGGAAGATCCAAAGTTATAATTTGTGACTGGAACTCCATTAATATCTATTTACTATTCTAATGAAGTTTTCTTACCTAATTGATGTTATGAATTGTTTGGCCATGTCTGAGTAGTTCCATTGTTAGATTTTAGGGTTTAAATAGGTTATGAGGGATTAGCCCCAAATATAGATTGCTAAGTTGTGGTAATTGTCATTAGGATTGTTCATTAATGCTTGTTTCTAGATTAGCTACCTAGAACTTGCCCTAGGATTGATAGATAAAAGCGAGAGCTTTATTTTCATCCTAAAAACATTCTAATTGAGCTAAGTTTCTTGCTATGAGTAAGGCGAGAGCTGATCTAGTGAGCTTAGTAAGCTACCATTCAACCCGCGTATAAAGCTTAACTAGAAGCGCGTCGATCGATATCATTATTGCATAATCGATCGACGGAGCGAAAGGTGTATCGATCGATATCCCTATAGGATCATCGATCGACACTTTCTAATTGATCAACATACGATAGTTGAGATCATTAGATCTAGTTAATAGACAAGTCAAAACATGCGAGAGCTGATTGACTTGTTGACTAAGTAGTTGAGATTTACATTATCATGCATGCAACTCATTAGGCATCTGTAGGATTATAGTCCCAAATTTCCTGAATAAAAACCCTAAGTCTAGCTATTTCCTTTTAAGCACCAAAACCTCAACCAATCAATTGAACAAACACTTTCTTGATAAAAACTACAATTTATATTTAAATCATTAAAACATCATGCTTAACAAATCATATTAGATTCTTAGGTCCCCTAGCTCCCTGTAAATTTGATTCCTAAGTACTACAACTCGACTTCTTATTTGAGAGAGTATAAATCACTTCTTAAGGTAATTTGAGTGGTATCAATAAGCTATCGACCCTCCTCAACTGGTTCACCCCAACTGTCCGCCGCTGCATCTCCGTTCAAGTTCTCCAACCCTCCACTAACTACATCTCAGGTAAAGCTCGTCAACATTGAATTGCAAGAATGTATTGTGTATATATGTTATATAATTTGAGAAATTCAGTTTTCTATGTGTCGCCCACACGTTTATTCTTAAAAAATTACAATTATGACATTAGTGAATTCAATTTATTATCAATATTAGTTTTTAAATCACTTTATTATCAAAAAGACAATATCTATAATATAAATACATATATTAGCATTTTTATATTTAGAAAATGTAATTAATAAAAAAATTTCATTTTATGTAACTCAAAAAGGAAATTAATATAAGAAGGCAATATATTTAATATAAATATACCTATATCAATTTTTATATTTAAAGTGTTTAATTTAATAAAAACGATTTTTAATATATATATATATATATATAGTATAATATATTTCTATGTGTACTTGATTTCTCTCTCTCTCTCTCTCTCTCATCAAAATCATGTGCTCCTCTCTGTTGTTCTTCACACAATCTCTTCCAAACTCAACCATTCTCTTATATTCTTTTCATACTTTCACAATTCTAACATCATCATCAGCACACACGGAGTTAGATCTCTTCGATTCCTTCCAGATACAGTTGATAAGCTATTGACCCTCCTCAACTGGTTCACCCTAACTGTCCGCCGCTGCATCTCCGTTCAAGTTCTCCAACCCTCCACTAACTACATCTCAGGTCAAGCTCGTCAACGGCGTATTGCAAGAACGTATTGTATATATATGTTATATTATTTGAGAAATTCAGTTTTCTATGTGTCGCCCACATGTTTATTCTTATAAAATTATAATGATGACATTAATGAATTCAATTTATTATCAATATTTGTTTTAAATCACTTTATTATCAAAAAGGAAATATCTATAATATAAATATATAAATTAGCATTTTTATATTAACCAACGCGGTTGGCTTAGTGGTAGTTGAGGTCCAGAACCAATACGCTGCCCGCAGGTTCGATTCGCGTTGGCCACCCGGGCTAGGGTTAAATCCCAAGAATACGGGGAGTGCCGTGGGCCTCGCGGGAATAGTCGGTTGACCACGGTCGCCGGAATCTCGCGGTTACCTAAAACAAAAAAAAAAAAAAAAAAAAAAAAAAAAAAAAAAAAATTTATATTTAGAAAATGTAATTTAATAAAACAAATTTTTCATTTTATGTAACTCAAAAAGGAAATTAATATAAGAAGGCAATATATTTAATATAAATATACCTATATCAATTTTTATATTTAAAGTATTTAATTTAATAAAACGATTTTTAATATATATATATCAAAGGAAATAAAATATGTTTAGTATAAAGTATATAAAAATATATCTAAAACATCTAATTTTAAAAAAAAATTATATATATATGTCAAACCCAAAATCAACCTCTTTTTTTTGTCATTACTATTCATCAATAAAATTTTCATACTATCCCTATGTTTTTGAATTATTCACAAAATTGCCATTTTTATTTAATTTTTTATTAATTTCGAAATTAACAAAAAACCAAATACACCCTAATCATTTCTTCTTATTTACAAAAATGCCATCATCATCAGTTTTTCCAACCACCATGAACCACCATTTTTGAGCTCTAAAGCTCAAGAATTCAATTTTCAACCACTTTTTTTCTCATTCTAACCCAAAAAACTTCATTTCCTCTTATCTCCTCTACATTTCCCTCTAAAAAACTCTCATAACATTCATTTTCATAATCACAAACTTCATATTTTCGAGTTTCTTCATTTGTGAATAGTCAAAGATGTTTCTTTTTGCTCATATTTGGAGTTTGGACGGTTGAAAAGGTTGGAAACGAGCTTTACACAGGAAAAAGGTAACTATTTACATGGTTTTCATTCTTTTTCAGATCTGTGTCGCGACGGTAGACTGTTTTGTAAGTCTACGCCTCCGTGGAGACTTACGATGCAGTCTATTTGTCAACGCACGGGTTAGTTTTGCAATTGACTAAACAAATTTTTTTTCTAACGCAGACTTCCCCAGTAGTCTCCGTCTTTACCTTTGACAACAAAAATAAAACTTTCGGTAGACTTACTAAGACGTTTACCTAAAAGAGGTTAGTTTTTCACTTGACTGAACTTTTGACTTTTCAAAATAGACTTCAACGGAAGTCTACAAAATGTAGACTGCC
>NC_027756.1:34148612-34148749 GCF_000695525.1 Brassica oleracea var. oleracea
CAGATTGCATATAAAGTCTACTTTTTTATTTTGGTCAAATGCAAAACCAACCCGTCGGATTTGAGAGTAGACTTCACAAGAAGACTACATACCCGTAGACGTTCATTTCAATCTACTGATTGGAAGTCAAACTTGGT
>NC_027756.1:34149017-34150114 GCF_000695525.1 Brassica oleracea var. oleracea
GTGAATATTAAGTATGCATAGAAAATCTATAAAAATGTGAATTTGTGTATTATTCATTAAGTTTTTTTTTGTTTGACAGTGTGTGTTAGTTAATCCTAATCGGTTTGAGTGATTTTGAAAAGAAAATGTTTTATAATTATGAAAGTGTAATTCATTAGATTTGACAATATTGTTAGCTAATAATTGTAGACGTATTTGTAAGTCTTCGTTTATAGTTTTATGAAACATGAAATATTTCTTTGCTGATTATGTAAACCTGTATTTTTTTGCAGGAAATGGCTCAGATACCTGTTGTGTACGGAGAATGGATGGTGAAAGGCTCTTTACGGGAGTTTGTGGTCAATAATCGGAAATGAGGGAGAATGTTTCTTATGTCGGGTGGTTTTACACATGGTGAACTTCTTGAAATGGTACTAGAAGATTATGGTCTGGACAAGAAAAACGAGAAGGTGGTGCTAACATATTCCTTACCAGACGTCACTTTACAACAAATGGCTCCAGATACTCCTCCTATGCATGTCACGAATGATAGACAAGTGCAGAACTTGATCGAGTTAGCTAAGACACACTTTGTACGCCTTTGTGTATCAAGTCAGAGCCAACTAGAAATTTTTGGTGTTAGATAATAAGTGTAGACATCTTTGTAAATCTACAAAGGTGGACTGCAGTTGAAGTCTACGTCGTAAATTCTATTAAAAGTGCAATTGTGTATTATTCATCATATTTTTTCATGATTTAATTATTTTACATGTTAGTAATTTAATGGTCTTGGGTGAATTTCAAAAGTTAATGAGTTATAATTATACACTTGGAACTTATTGCAAAAAAATTTGATTAGTTTTACTCTTGAAACTTTTTGAGAATTTTGTATAGATTTTCTTCTTCTCACATGTGTGTTAGTTATTATTTTAGCCTATGGTGGTTTTACTTGTTTGGTTGATTAGATCTTGTGAAAAAATTGATATCTAACAAAAAATTAATAATATCATACAAGTGAAACACAACTAAAAATGAATACAATCTTTATAGATTATGCATTAAACAATTATTTAAAAATTAATATTTTATTATGAGAAATTATTACAGAGCAATATATT
>NC_027756.1:34150699-34163053 GCF_000695525.1 Brassica oleracea var. oleracea
AGAAAATTTTAGAGAGAAAGAAGAGAAATGAGAGAGTTTTTGAAAGAATTGAGAGAATTTTAGGGAGAAGGAAGAGAGTTTTAGAGAGAATGAAGAGAGTTTTAAAAACTTGTGCAGCCACTTTAGAGAGGGACTGTATTAATTTTGTTTATATATGGAGACAAAAATGTAACTAGGTTAAAATTTATGATGCTGTAGACTTCTTTTGAAGTCTAATAAAATTAAAATTTTGAAGTAGATTTTACTATAACATAGTAGACATTTTTAGAAGTCTACTATAATAATTTCATTTTTGTTGCTTATTCTTTATTATTTTAATAATTTTAATATATGATTTACTAAATTTATTTCTTTATTTTTTAATAGTTATTGTTTATGATTTAATTTTTTTATTTTTAAGGAACTTAACTTAGTTTAAATATAATGATTTTTTGTAAAAAAAATTGAAAAATATAGACTAAAAAGACGTCTTCAAATAAATAGATTTTATTGTAGGTCTACGATACCCTAAACCACAAATTTCAAACCCTAAATGTTTTGCTTGATAATCAAAAAGTCTCAATTATACAAAATATAAACTACTAAACATTAATATGCAGATTTAAGTTCAATCTAAAATCTAACCCTTAGAAATCTAATAAGACATAACATGTTAGAACGTTTTGTTTCTAAACTATGAACATTGTCTAACACAAGATAACCAAATTAGTGTATATTCTTCAAAATTGTTCAGTTATATGAAATTTTAATTTATTTACTTCATATTATCCATTATATTGATGATTAGTTAAAAATATCACAATAATTATTTTTATACATTTTCAAAATTAAATTATTAGATCAAATTAGAGCGTAGACTCCAAAATTAGTTTATAAGGTAGACATCGTAGGAAGTCTATATATATGTAGACTTCTTTTATTACGTGTAGACTTCCGAAGGATAAAAACGTAAAATATATTTCTGTTTTTTTGTTTGGTCATAAGGGTTAAATAGTACTTTCACTATCCCTTTAGGTTGGTTTTGCATTTGACTGAAAGTGGGGTACACTTTTAGGTTTGACTTGAATATTCAGGTTGTTTTTAGCAAATGTCTATATATATATATATATATATATATATATATATATATATATATCAAAATAATGTTATATCAGAAAGGAAATATATTTAATATATAAAATATAGAAATTTATTTTATATATATTTATAACATGTTTAATAAAATGATTTCCTTATAAAATCTCAAATTCACAAAAAAAAAACTACAGACTTCTTTTTCTTAAATCACGTTTGTTAAATCGGTTTTCTATGTGTCGCCCACATGTTTATTCTTAGAAAATTACAATGATGACATTAATGAATTCAATTTATTATCAATATTTTTTTTTAAATCACTTTATTATCAAAAAGCAATATCTATAATATAAATACATATATTATCATTTTTATATTTAGAAAATGTAATTTAATAAAATAAAATTTTCATTTTATGTAACTCAAAAAGGAAATTAATATAATAAGTCAATGTATTTAATATAAATATACCTATATCAATTTTTATATTTAAAGTATTTAATTTAATAAAAACGATTTTTAATATATAGATATCAAAAGAAATAAAATATGTTTAATATGAAGTATGTAAAAATATGTCTACAACCTATAATTTAAGAAAAAAACTAATTATATATATATATATATGTATATATATATCAAAATAATTTTATATCAGAAAGGATATATATTTAATATATTAATATATAGAAATTTATTTTATATTTATAACATGTTTAATAAAATGAATTCCTTATAAAATCAAAAATTTCACAAAACAAACTACAGAATATTTTTTCTTAAATCCCGTTTGTTAAATCGGTTTTATTATGACATTAACATATCTAAACCTTCATGAATAAAACAAATACATATAGGTTAGTCAGAATTATTTTTTTAAGATATTAAAACATTTTTTTTCTCATTTAGAAATTTGCTCACCTTAATTAGAAACATTTGTTTGTAGGATATATTATTAGAAAACTAAATAAGTTTTTCACGCTTGTTAGAAACATCATAATTAATATTTAATTTAATTTAATTCAATTTTTAATTGATAAATAATTTTTTTAATAATTTTTTTATTTTTAAATCATTAATATTCTTTTTAATTACAAATTCTCAATCTTGTACTATATGGATGTTCATATCTCTATATAAATAAACAACTAATTTTTTCAAGTTTGAAGCATTAGCACAAATAATTCAATATCTAAGATTTTACTTTATTCACAAAGAAATCCATAGACCTTTGGATAGATCAAATATCAAAGTGAATATCATAAAATGACTATATAATATAAGAGAACTTCAAATAACTTAGTTGTCTACGCAATTTATCGAGGCAAACGTTATAACATGTAATAGAGTCAGCTAAAGCTTTTAATACTTATAATGTTTGTTACTCCCCCATAAACAAGATTTCAGCTTCGAACGCGGCGGATACAATTTCAACTTAGTGTTGTCTTTACAAAACAAAACTAAATATGTTGTTTACGGGAAGTTTTTCTACAACGTTAAGTAGTTTTAATTGAATTTATGTTTATGTGTATCTTTTTATGTAAAGTTATATTATAAATAATGCAATTTTAAACTGGTCTTAAACAATATTTATCAATTTTGAAATTATATTATTTTATAAATTTGAAAGTGATTTGAGTGTTTAAAAAAATTCACAAATCCCAATAACCAACCAAAATAAACAAAATGCCAAACTATAACTAAAGTACAAACAAAACTAACTTTACCAGATTAAAATCAAATTAGAATTTTAGAAACAATATCATATAAAAATCAAGTACATTAAAAATTCACTACCCAATAACTCATAAATAACATTGGCTTAATAAAATAATATAAATATAAAACAAAACTAAAGAAAAGCTATTATTAATAACATGTAAAATTTTAAGCAGGTGAGTCACCTATTACATCTATCTATCTTCTATTACTATAAAACAAGGTTTTCTTCTTTTCTGTTGCGCCACGTTAGACTCCACGTAGATAAGTCGGTTCTCGTGAGCGCGACACGTGTCCGGCTTCCCCAAAACGCAGAGCTTCATTTTGTTCTGAAATCTGAATGGATTATTTGGGCTTCTATAGTTTATAGTTGGGTTTTGTCTTTTTATTTGGGCTTATAACTAAACAACCCACCTAATTGTCTTTTACCTTTTCTTCACGAACGCCGTCCATCGAAACCAGGGCTCATCGTGTTATTCATCTGTTACTCGCACGCACACGGCTCGGTCGCTACATAGCGACCGAGCTCCACCCAAGCTCGGTTGCTACGTAGCGACCAAACACGTACATAGCGACCGAACTTTTCCAAAACATCGATACGACACGAATCCATGCATTATCGTCTACTCTTTAATGCTATCTCCCGTAGGCCATGGCTAAACCATTCTTTGTTTCTCATCACTCGAAGTCATCAGTCAAACTTTATGATAAAAACGGCGGGAAGTTTGTTTTTATCGAAGAAACCGTAATAAACGTTTCAAGTCAAAGACGGCCCAAAGAGGCCTAAAACGCAACTCGAAGCCAACTTAGGATTTCTTAACCGAAAACCCATAAGCCTTATGACGGTTTATGCTTGGTTCGTAAGGCAAGATAAATGTCAAGTTTCCGCGGATAAATGTGAAGTTTCCGAAGATAATCACGAAGATCGGGAAAATTAGAATATCTCCATTTTTGAGCTGTGACGGCTTAAGGGCAGAAGGAGAAATGCGCAAACCGACCTAAGAGCAAGTTTATAAGGAGTCCTAGGTGAGAGGCAAAAGGGGATTCGAGACAGAGCAAACTTAGCAGTTAGAGCATTTAAGCAACTTTCTGTTTTTGTTATTTCGAGCTGCGACTCAACTAGGTTTTGCAGTCTTAGGTTGTTAGAACTAGGAATCTCGCCGACAGCTCTCATAGTCGAGTCTTCTACCTTGTTCTAACGCTCATACACAAATTCGGAATAAGACACCTTTTGCTCTTTTTTACGATTTCTTATTTCCTCTCGTCTTTACTTTCGTGTTCTGATTGCTTGGCGTGTGGTTTAGCAGATATCAGGGACCTCTGGGAAATTAGGGTTTTCCTAACTTTCCTAATTTAAACAGAAATCGACAGTGCGAATTTCGGTTCCTTCAGTTTGGCGCTAGAAGGAGGGGGTATGGATTACTCTAACTCATAGCCGCAAAACGCTTGATCAAAACAATGTCTAGAAATACGAAAGACAAAATCGCTGTTCGCAACAACGCTGGTAATACAACTCCAGCCGCCACTGCGCCTATGGCCAACGCTTACGCAAACGCCACAGTTCTTGAGAAAATCGAAAACCTTGCCGCGACTTTTTGCCACATGAAGTGCAATGAAACGAGTCGTGATTTCTCTTTCTAAACATAGAGGGAAACGATAAATCTTATCAAACCCCGTAAGTTTGGCTCATTACCGAACTAAAGAAATCTCAACGTGTAAGGGTTTTACCAAAACACGTTTTTCGAAAACTTTTTGGAAAAGTAAAATTTCCTCTCCCCAAAACCGCAGAAAAACCCTAGGTTAATCGCGGAAAAAGGAAGCACAGCAAATCGGGTACATAATTCACCGTTGTACTTCTTCCAACTATCTTACGGGAAATACCTAGGTTAGTCGGGGAAAAAAGGAAGCACAGCAAGTCGGGTACATAACTCACCGATGTACTTCTTCCGACTATCTTGCGGAAAAACCCTAGGTTAGTCGCGGAAAAAGGAAGCACAGCAAATCGGGTACAACAAATCGGGTACATAACTCGCCGCTGTACTTCTTCCGAATATCTTTCGGAAAAACAATAGATTTATCGTAGAAAAAGGAAGCGCAGTAAATCGGTTATAAAACCCCCACGGCTGTACTTCTTCCAAATAACTTTCAGAGAAACGAACTTAATTTCTATAGAATCACTTGAAACCTAAAACGGCTGACAAAGACTAAATAAAGCGAAACGGGAGATCGTGTCCCCACCGCTAAAACGTTTTATAAGGCCTAAGGTTTCGTAAGAATTCAAGTATCACTTCCATAGTAAAAAATTCCGTGAGTTGTCGATGTTTGTCACCTAAATCTTACTTCAGAAAAAACTACTCGAAAATTCCACGGATCAATCCCACGGATATGAGAAAAACTTCTGATTAAGTTTGGTTGCAGTAATTAACCTCGTCACGGCTCTCGTACAACCAAAACTTGAAAACATCTCTACGGAACAAATCTCGTAAAATTATGCTCGACAACATCTTTCGAAATAACCTTTGCAAAAATTAAGCTCGACAACCTTTTACGAAACAACTTTCGTAAAATTAAAATCGATAACATTGTATGGAATAACTTTCGTAAAATTAAACTCGATATAATTTTTCGAAAAAACTTTCGTAAAACTAAAGTTGGCAACATTCGATAGCCTTTGAAAATCTAAAATAATCGTAGAAAAAGAATCTCGGATAAGGAAAGAGATGGAGCGAAATCGGAGAAACAAAATTCGCCCATCCGCCTCTCTCCACGGTCTCACCATCCTTCCTCTGGCGCCTTGATCTGTCGCCAAAATCTCATCACCTGGCAAGTCTTCCTGATCATCCTTGGCACCTCTTGATCATCCCTGGCTAATCCTAAAAGCTAAAAAAGTTTTCGACGAGATGCTCATTCATTTTCGTAAATCCAATGATACTAAGATCGAAACATGGATCACGAAAACCGCAAATATTGGCGGAAGCCTAAACGCTGCCAGGAAAGCAGAGAAGTCCAGGAAAAATCAATATTCTTGCTATTCAAAATGGGCAGACAGACACGAAAAGAGTAAGGGCAAATGAGCAAGCAAAACGGAGAAGAGGCTAACCCGAATCTTCGAGAGAACTAAGGTATTTTCGACTTGACATCAGGCTTGTAATTTTCATAGGAAATTACTAAGAAATAAAAACGCCATTGAGACTTCCGTAGAACTTTAGGGAACTTAAAACCTAGGTGGATTGTCTAGCGAAATAAGTCTTAGGTGATTTTTCCTGTCTTTTGTTCCATGTCTGTTTAGGCAGATCTTGCAAAACCGATCTAAACTCTATGAAAATCGAGAAACGATCGCCACACATATTCAGATCACTTCCTAAAGAAAGAAAGAACTAGAGACACAAACGTCGTCTTAAAACCGATTCGTTTCTAACAATTTTCTTAAAGCCGACATATCCCAAGTCGTCAACATCCAAATCACAGTCCCAGCGTCGTCTTTAAATCGACCAAGACTGTCGATCATTTCAATCCTCGGAACAAGAAACGTACACAAACCTTCAAGGTATCGGTTCAACTGTTTTCTTTCGTGAAAAAGGGGGGGGAGTCGGTACATATACTAAACTCGTATACTCCCAAACTTCAAAACCTTTTGCCTTGTCATCAAGAAAACGCTTTCGTCAAAGCAAACTCTAGCAACAATAGGCAGAAAAACATTTAGGCAATACGATGCCTCCATAAATCGTCCCAAAAAAGCAAACGACAATCTAAAATTCGTCTAAACGCTAGCAACATTCCTAGACGATCACGAACATAATCTCAAAGACTATACAACATTTCTTGTCGAAATCATGCGTATAGAAAACCTGTACCAATATCAAACTGAAACTCGACGATTAGCCAAAGTCTTGAATCCCTTTCCGGCTTTATAAAGCCATTTTTCGTATAAAAATTTCTACGAGAAATCTTCAAGCATCAAAGCATTTCTTTCAGTTTCCGTTGAACCAAGTGAGTCACGGAAAAGCATCAAGAACATTTGTGACGAAGAAAACTCGAGAATAAATGTAGCATCGAGCACATTAAAGGAAACACTTTCTTCCCGATCGTTGGCTAGATCGAAATCACAGCAGAAACGTTTCTCGTAAAACCTGCAGAAACAACGCTACTTTGACATGTGTATACGTATCACCGATTTACAATCTTCGTAAAACCGGTCCCCATTACTTACACGAAAAATCCTTCGTACAATCAGACCAAGTCCTACGAAGAAACTTTTGATAGTAAACATAACTGGTTTTACAAAGAAGTATATTTTGTATAGCAAACACAAAGCTGTAAAATCTGACTTTGGATGATCAATCTAAACTTTATCTCTTCGCATTACGATCTAATAGATCTCATTTTTTAGCCATGCGGCTCGCTGGCTTCTGCCTGGCTTCTGCGTTTCGTTCCCCTCGGTCACATCCGAGCAGGCAATCGTGCCGCAACTGACTCCGCACTGGTTCTGTATCAAACCTTTTAGGCTACATCTTCCTCAGACAAAAACGAATCAATTTTCATAAGACTATAGGTAACATTATACAAAATATTCATCGTATAACTGAAACCTAAAGCATAGAACCATTTTCTATGACTATCAGCTATCTTAACACGGATAACTCTGGCAAACTTGGCCTATCAATCTCGACAAGCGCTCTTTGGCCCTCTGTCAATTACGCCTTCCAGTAAAGGTCCAAACCAGAATTTGCCATCCCCTTTAAGGATGATCTTAAACTAACATGACCTTAAATGTTAAATTACCATGGTCTAATCCTTGACCTACAACATCCTTGGCTATCTGAGTGAACACATCCTTAAAGCCAAGCCAAACTATTTGAGAAACCATCGGTCCATCACTTAACGGCTAAACGAAAATCTACGATTTGTCTAAAAACGTCGTGTGACTAGTAAGAGAATAATTATCGTATAGCCCACAGTCGGAAATCATATGATAAATTCTTCATAACAAAACTCAGTCCTAACAACCAAACGGTTAACGGAAAACCCAAAACTTGTAGACTATCGACCAAGTTCGATACATTCCACAATTCGCTTTAAGCCGCTATGTTTTACCCATAATACGCGGCATGTAAGGGAAAATTTGTAACAAAGCTCCTAGAGCTATACGAAAGATCCTCAAAAATGCACGAAATAGATCTCGGAAGGCCAACACTTCACAAAGCACTATGAAGGAAAATGCTTCTTCCCATGGACAAATTAACGCGACCCCTCGGTCCTAGTTCCTCAATCGCAAATCATACTATTAGCATCCGAACAGCAATAACAGTTTTGCCTGCGAGCATCCGCAGACAAACCAACAATGTTTCTCTGACGCAGGGTTAAGACTAAACCTTTGCAATATCGCGAAACATCTTCAAGCCCACGAACATTTCGAGCACGAAACGCGGCATACAAAAGAAAAATAAATCTTCAGCATTGCGAGACGTCGCAGACGCCTGAAGAACCATTTTTCCACAAAATTACCTTCCTCGATAAAGGCACCTTCTTGGAAGACCAAATAGTCATACATACTAACATCTTCTCAAACACGTATTCTTCGCGAAGACTCAAAAATGGTAATATCTACCAGTAAGTTTGTTGCTGATCACAACAAACTCTTAACGTCCTAAACAGACTTAGTCATCTCGTAGAGATACCTCTCGTACACCCGACACAAGGGTAATAGCGCTATATTAAAAAAAATCCAAAATTCTGGTCAGCACTTTCGGGAGACTTAAAAATTGTCCTCGAAGAGATGCTCGATTCCTACCATACAAGTCACGTAGGCCGATATCATATCGCAGACTTTAAAGCGGGATGGAATCAGGTCAAAAACGATACGGGAAACGTAAGCCGAAGTAGTCATCGCACCCCCTAATGCTGTGATTAGACCTAGGTATTGCCCTAAATTCAGCACACTGGTCTCTAACATCTCTAGGCATAGTATCAAACACCCTGGTACGAGATCTCAAAATTTGTCTCTTGGCTAATATTTGAGCATCTTCAGAAATCCCGCAAGTTTATGCACTGCGTAAAACTCTCGAAACAGCTCACGAATATAGCAGTTCACACAGAGTTAGATTACGAGATGACAACTCGTAGTCTTCCTTCTACACCAATATAAAATGCCATTGGCCGCAACATGTCTGATAACCTCTACACGACATATAAACTGAACCGTAAATGTCTCATTGGAAAACAGATCGTAAGCATCTTAACTCCAAGACGAACTACGAAAAGCTTGATCCCTTCGACAAGGGTACGTAGGCAGCCTTCATAAGGCGCATCCCCAATAAACATAAAAATCTTTTCTTCATATGCATAAGTTTTTCTTCGTCAATGTTTGTCTACGAATCTTCGGATACGAACTTAGTCCAACATGCCTATCTTGCCTAACTCGCCTAACCGCATGCTAGAATCTCATCGACGATCCACGATTCTAACGGGCTGGGGGCTAATTGTTGGGGTCAAAACGGTCACGACGAAGTTAACATCCAAATCTCCGTAAAAATCAGCGTGAACATTTTTTACGAAAGTTGTTCTTCGTAAAAAGAATCTTCACAAAAAAACCTTGCGGTAAAATCTTGTTCTAATCTCAATCGAACCGCTAAATACCGATTGTCCGGAGGCAACGGACACGTATCCAAATCGGCCACAGACAAGCTCAAGTATGGCAATCGGACCACACACAAGCCAAGCTCGGTCGCTGCGTAGAGATCGAGCACGCACACGGCTCGGTCGCTAACACATGGCTCGGTCGCTACGTAGCAACCGAGCTAAAGCCAAGCTTGGTCGCTACGTAGCGACCGAGCACGCACATGGCTCGGTCGCAACATAGTGACCGAGCTCAAGCCAAGCATGGTCGCTACGTAGCGACTGAGCTCAAGCCAAGCACGGTCGCTATGTAGCGACCGAGCTCAAGCCAAGCACGGTCGCTACGTGAGCTCGGTCTCTACGTAGCGACCGAGCACATACACGGCTCGGTCGCTACGTAGCGATCGAGCACACACACGGCTCGGTCGCTACGTAGCGACCGAGCTCAAGCCAAACCCGGTCGCTACATAGCGACCGAGCTCAAGCCAAGCCTGGTCGCTACGTAGCGACCGAGTTCAAGCCAAGCTCGGTCGCTACGTAGCGACCGAGCTCAAGCCAAACCCGGTCGCTACATAGCGACCGAGCTCAAGCCAAGCCTGGTCGCTACGTAGCGACCGAGTTCAAGCCAAGCTCGGTCGCTACGTAGCGACCGAGCTCAAGCCAAACCCGGTCGCTACATAGCGACCGAGCTCAAGCCAAGCCTGGTCGCTACGTAGCGACCGAGTTCAAGCCAAGCTCGGTCGCTACGTAGCGACCGAGCTCAAGCCAAGCTCGGTCGCTACGTAGCGACTGAGCTCCCCCCAAACTCGGTCGCTACGTAGCGACCGAGCTCCACCCAAGCTCGGTCGCTACGTAGCGACCAAGCATGTACATGGTTCTGTCGCTACGGAACTTTCCCAAAACGTCGATACGACACAAATTCATGCATTCTCGTCTACTCTTTAATGCTATCTCCCGTAAAACCATTCTTTGTTTCTCATCACTCGAAGTCATCAGTCAAACTTTATGATAAAAACCGCGGGAAGTTTGTTTTTATCGAAGAAACCGTAATAAACGTTTCGATTCAAAGACGACCCAAAGGGGCCTAAAACGCAACTCGAAGCCCACTTACGATTTCTTAACCGAAAACCCATAAGCCTTATGACGGTTTATGCTTGGTTCGTAAGGCAAGATAAATGTCAAGTTTCCGCGGATAAATGTGAAGTTTCCGAAGATAATCACGAAGATCGGGAAAATTGGAATATCTGCATTTTTGAGCTATGACGGCTTAAGGGCAGAAGGGGAAAGGCGCAAACCGACCTAGGAGCAAGTATATAAGGAGTCCTAAGCGAGAGGCAAAAGGGAATTCGAGACAGAGCAAACTTAGCACTTAGAGTATTTAGGCAACTTTCCGTTTTTGTTATTTCGAGCTGCGACTCAACTAGGCTTTGCAGTCTTAGGTTGTTAGAACTAGGAATCTCGCCGACAGCTCTCATAGCCGAGGCTTCTACCTTGTTGTAACACTCATACGGGAATTCGGAATATGACACCTTTTGCTCCTTTTTATGATTTCTTATTTCTTCTCGTCTTTACTTTCGTGTTCTGATTGCTTGGCGTGTGGTTTAGCAGATATCCGGGACCTCTGGAAAATTTGGGGTTTTCCTAACTTTCCTAATTTAAACGGAAATCAACAGTGCGAATTTCGGTTCCCACACAAATGTCATGACTACATACGTGAAGATTATGGTTATGATAAGATATAAGAATTTGCAGATTTAACCTTTCTCAATCAACGGATGTACATACGTGTACGACTACAACTATATCAATACTATTAAAACAGGAACATGCCCCATTCATATTAGTTGAGTCCAATATTTAAAAAAACTGATTTTTATATAACTGCATCTAATTATATTAAAACAATAACTACGTTGTAATTTATAACTTCCTCTAGCAGAAGCAGTTATCAGGTTCTCTTTAAAAACGTTTTTTATGATCATCGATTAATTTCTCAGTAACAAACAAATACAGAACTCAGACACAAATTCAGAGTACACAAATTATATTATCTATCCATTTGTGTTTTCTTGATTCACTTTCTAGCTGATTTTCTTCATTCCACTTACCGGTCTGAGACTACAAAAATTAAGACAAGGGCCATGTTCGAAAATGCTCGTAAGGCATCTGATTAAGCGCCTGCGAGATATTGAGCTGTGCTTGGGCGTGGTGATTTCGTCATAGGTGGCGAGCAAATTGAAGGTCGCGATTTTTTTTTTTGAGTTTTTAATGCTTAAAACTGATTTTTTTACGACATATCTATGTATTTGAGCCATAACTGATACGTAATCACACAACAATTTATAATTTACAAGGAAATAGTTGATGGCCGCCATGAAAATAGATTTACAGTGTCAAAACCCTAAAAAAAAGTTCTGGAGAAGATGATGAAAAGTTACAATTATGCCACTTATTAAAAAAATAAATAAAAATGCACAACAAGCTTTTGTCGTATAGAATTAGGAAATTAAAGCAACTGAACCAACAATTGCCACCAAGCCACTGAAATTTAATATCATTGATTACCAAATTTATTAATTACAAAACTCGGCTTAACTAATTCCAAGCATAATCAAATAAGTTTGATTCTTAATACTTACCGTAAATGACATTTCTTGATCAATTCCTGATTTTAGTCGTTTGTAATAGGAAACCAAAATCATTCTTTTCCTTACACATATTTATTTTATTTTCATTACACACTTGCTATATTTTCTTTAGCATTTATAAAAATAATTTTACATAAATATTTTTGGTCATTTATATTATTAAGTGGACATTATACCCGCGGTTCAAGATCTAAAACAAACAAATATGATTTCAAAAAAACAGGTATACAGACATATAATTACAAAGATAGATTTTGATTAAGATATATATATATATATATATATATATATATATATA
>NC_027756.1:34163082-34166023 GCF_000695525.1 Brassica oleracea var. oleracea
GATTTTGATTCAGATATATATATATATATATATATATATAATATCAACTTTTACATTGCTATTAATTTATAAAATATATTTTGATTAAGATATATATATATGATTACAAAGAAAAACGTAAATAGGATTACATAGAAAAACACAAATATGAAAATTAAATTTCTGAAAAAAAAATTAAAACAAAAAATATAGTTAAAACAAAAAATATACCCGGACGGATCAGAATCTAGTAGTTTGTTATTCTTTCGTAGTGGTCTCGACCAAATACTATTCGTTCTCTAAGTATACACAAGTTACTTCTTTTATCCCCAAACGAATGTTCGAACCTCCTATGTGTTAAATATAGTATTAGATCTTCGTGCATTAAGGATCCAATAGAAACCAGTAACGGTTACAGTGGATAGTCCCAGTACATAATCCAATAGCCTCCACAGATTTATTCCTTTTAAAATATTCCAACACAATAATATGCATGCATAGTTTATTAATTATAATGATTGTCATAGTATGAGGAAAAAATATTTGATTACTACGTATTGGCATCAATATATAGTTAATTAAGATGAACACCCAAACAACATCCAAAATAATAATAACCTAATCACACTAAGATTCAGCACAACGTCGATCACACATGACTTCCCTTGCGTAGCTCTCAAGTTTGTGACACTTACCTACTTCTTGCGGTTTCAATGAAGCAGTATGTATATAATACGCTTTAATATAGACTAAAATTAGGCATGAGCATTTCGGATATCGGTTCAGTTCAGTTCGGTTCGGTTCCGTTCGGATATTTCGAGTTTCGGATAGTTCGGGTAAGAGCCTAGAGGATCCATTTACTATTTGACCTATTTTTGGTTCGGTTCGGATTTTTTCGGATTCGGTTCGGTTCAAATATTAAAATTAGAAACCAGAAATACCCAGAAAAAAAATTGGTTATCATTTGGTTTGGGTTCGGGTTCAGGTAGTTTCGGTAGTTCATGTAATTCGGGTGAAATATCAGTTATTTAAGGTAAAATATCATATAATTAGAATGATCTAGATAAAAATTTTAGATACTTAAGATTACTTTAGGAATTTCGAGAAATACTATTAGTATACTTTTGGATACTTTCAGGTAGTTCAGATGCTTTATAATAATTTACTTATCTTCGGATATTTTCAGATACCTTTAATAGATTTTTAAATTAAAAATATATATTTAGTTATGTTATATGTATATAATAATTAATATTTTTTATATATTCGGATACCTATTCGGTTCGGTTATTTCAGATATAGAAATATAGGAACCGTTCGGTTATTTTTAGAGTTTCGGCACGGTTCTGGTTTCATATATTTCGGTTCCAGTTTTTTTTGCCCAGACCTAACTAACACGATTAACTACCTCATTAAAACCAATCCATTACAGACATAGCAGTCCATGTTTTTCATTTACCCTATTGCTTCCCTATGTTTTTAAGCAACATCTATAAAACTCATAGGACATTGTAACATAGAAACAATAACATAGAAGAGTGGATTCACGGAGCTCTCGATTGTTTTTATTCCTCGGTTTGAAAATGTATCGGCTGATTCATTAGCTAAGATAGTAAGATCCTTTCATAGGGACATGTACTATACTGGTTGTTATGTTTCCGGTCTGGTTCTCCAGACAAACTCAAGTTCGAGTAATACATAGTTGTTTGATGAAAAAGAAAGAGCGAATATACTCTAAGCTATGGTTAAGAAAACAACCAAAAGCAGAGCTAAATCTGGTAAGGGGCGAGCTGAGCAATAGAAACCACAGTAGTCGTACCATAAACGCTGACTCAGACTATGATCTCGACATGGATGATGACAACATGTCAGGTACCAACAGCTTCTTAACGAATACAATACATTTTTAAGAAAACAACAAAACACTACAAGAAAACAGAAGACTAACGAGGAAATTTAACGAGGAAAAACAATCCTCGTAAATTTACGTCGATTTTACGAGAAACTTACGTGGAAAAATAGTGTCATCGTTATTTCCTCGTAAAGTAATGACAAAATAATTTCGTCGTAAAATCGATGTAAATTGACGTGTCTTTTACGAGGAAATACTATTTCCTCGTAAATACGACGTAAACTTCGCGTGTTATTTATGGTGTGACCCTGATCATCTCCATACTAAAGAACATGAAGTCAAGGAGAGAAGGAGCTAGGAAATGGATCTTGACACGACCTGATGAGCTTTATGGAAAGCTAAAAGGCTTGATCCATGAGGTACTGGATCGATAAAAGGCTATGTGCCTTGATGTGGCCTTTATAAAGCATGGACTGACTTTAAACAATCATGGACGACCTGTGACAACCCTGATTGACAAGGAAATGGATAGGATGAAGCTGGTTAGACAGGAAATGGAATGGGAGATTCAGTCTGATCGAGAAATGGACTGGTCAAACCGACATATGCGAGAATTGAGTTGGAAATGGAAGATTGAGAACCAGAGCAGGAACTGGAACATGATGAGGACCTTTATCATCCAAATGAGCATAAGGAGCAGCTTGGTCGGACCTGGAACAAGATGGATCGAGCCCAAGAAAGAGTTGTTCGAAAAAGGCCTTTATCGGCCCAAAAAAGTGGAAGGACAAGCCAGCTTGGTTTATGATTGGCCCAATATGATTATGCACGACCACTATGGTCTATTTTAAGTGTATTTGGTTTTATTATTTATGTAAACTCATTAGGAAGAGGTTTTGGGCTTTATAAACCCATGGCAACGAAGCTTACTACTTTAGATCAGCCTGCCTATTGGTCTGAATTAACATTAAAATCGGCTGAGAGAAGATTTGTAGTTCCTGTTCTATCATTGAAACAAGAGGAGGAAAAGTTGCAAGCTTCTATATTAGCTTCTCCAATAAAACAGATTGAGGAGAGTCATAAAACTGAACTAGAACCAACAACTCTTGGTTT
>NC_027756.1:34171496-34172305 GCF_000695525.1 Brassica oleracea var. oleracea
TAGGGATTTAAACATAACACTCGTTAATTCCACGTAACTAAAAATCGTCGTAAAGGACTCGTAGGTCAACGAGGAAATAACGACGAAATATAAAAATAAAGAACGTGAGACTCGTTAACTCCATGTAAGCGAACACCACGTAACACTCGTTAATTCCACGTAAGCGAACACCACGTTACACTCGGGTTTCGGGTTTGGAGTTTCGGATTTAGGGATTTAAACATAACACTCGTTAATTCCACGTAAGCAGAAATCGTCGTAAACACCACGTAAAAAGAATCGTCGTAAACACCATGTAAAAGGATTTAAACATAACACTCGTTAATTCCACGTTAGCAGAAATCGTCGTAAACACCACGTAAGCAGAAATCGTCGTAAATACCTCGTAGTGTAAAAACTAGAAAAAAAACGAAAAAGAGAAAAATATCATATTAACATGTGGCAAGACTTCCAGCAATTATAATACGTAAGTCTCGCCCACATGAATTCTAATATTTTATCCTTTTCCTATTTTTTTCAAATATTTATAATTTGAATAGGATTTTGCTGAGGAATGTGATTTCAGATAGGGTGTGATTTGGGAGTTTGTGTGTGGTTTGAGAATGAGAGTTGTGGGTATATTTATAGGAAAGCAAGGCTCGTTAATTCCACGTAAGCAAAATCGTCGTTAATACCTCGTATATAAAAACACGGGCCTTTGTGATTCCTCGCAATTTCCTCGTACAAAAAAACACGGGCCTTTGTAACTGTTCGCTATTTCGTCGTAAACTTACGAGGAATTTGCGACGATATGTAATCTTATATATACC
>NC_027756.1:34173652-34191727 GCF_000695525.1 Brassica oleracea var. oleracea
TTTTACGAGGAAATCCTTTCGTGGTCGTTACGTGTATTTTGCGAGGAAACATTTTCAATGTATTTACGTGTAGTTTACGAGGAACTCGTTTCGAGGTATTTACGAGGAAATATAGCGACCTCCTCACGTGAAATATTGACGTGGTCTTTACGACGAAATGATCTACTTCGTCTTTACGACGAAATATATTTCTCGCTAAGTTACGACGAATTAGCAAGGAAATATGTAACGGATGAGTAACGAGCAAACGTGGTTCCTCGTTAATTCGTCGTAAAGCCTCTTTTACGACGAACTCACGAGAAAAACCGCCCTCGTTAAGATTATGTTTTCTTGTAGTGAAACACCAGTTATTTATTGACTTCTAGCAAAATTGTTCCAAATAATACCGAATAAATTAAAAAACCAATTAGCTAATCATATGAACCAAAGACAGTAATCTATTCTATTAAAACACAAGTGTGACCTATTGATATTAGTTTAGTCCAACAAATATTTTCCATGATACCTACCTTTTGATATGATAACTGTATATAAGAAAAATACAAACTTTATACAATAACCACTGCATCAGTTAACCTAATAACCACCACATCAGTTCTCACCTAACTGCATCAATATATTTGGGCATCAATAATATACCCGGGCGGGTCACTCTCTAGTTGATATCTTAAGCAGTAAAAAATTACATGGCACACGTAACTCTGGATCATATTATAAGACATCATATTAATACTAAGTAACAAAACACTAATATCATATGCATAAACAACTGTATTTTTTTGGTCAAGCGATAAACAACCGTATATATAAAACCACAAATTCTGCAAAATAAAATACAAATGTTCATAGCACAAATATATGACATCCCGCACGTAGCGCGAACCGACTCTAGTGTGTATATATAACACACATATACCCAAAATATATTTGTATTGTTTTGTAAATTTATTAATTTAGAACATTCAAAATAATTTATTTTAATAAATAGTCATGTAATATTTGCATATAAACGTGACTTAAACATAGCCCGAAAACAAACAATGTAAAAACGTGACTATTTGATCCACGATTAGTCACGGTTAATATTAGTTGCGATCATATATATATGGTTTTTTTACGTGGATTTTCGTTGCTTGGACAACGTATATGTCAGAATAAATAAAAAGGTAATCCAAGTCTCACATCGGATATTAGATAAAATTAAAATCTGTATATATATATATATATATATATCTGGTCCAATCCCACTTATTATGAGACTTTTTGGGAGCAACGACCCAACAACAAATCAGTAAGGGCTTAGATTCAAAGCAGACAATATCATACTAAAGGAGAGATTGGACTTCTGGTGACGGACGTCTGGTTCTAGTTGAGCGTCTGACCTCCAGCACAGACATCCGATCTGCCTCTAGTAGAAAATCTGGTCCAGGAGAACATCTGGTCCGTCACAACAGATTGGTTCCATGGTCCAATATCATCCTAAGCGAGGAGGTGGACATCTGGTGACGGACGCCTAGCTCTAGTTGAGCGTCTAGCCTCCAGCACGGACATCCGGTCTGGCTTTAATAGAATATCCGGTCCGTCACAACAGTATAGACATGAAATAATACGTAGACACGAATATTTAATGTGGCTATATCACAGTTTTTTACTAGTGAAATCGTCATGCTCTTGAACTTGTCATATGGGATATGTAATATGAGCGCCATAATGAGATAGGCGATCAAACTCAGCTTGGTATTTTCTCACGGTCTTTCATTAGGCTTAATTAAGCTCTTCATACATCATCCTCATACTTGATCTAACAGACTCTGAAAAGTATAAATCCATAAATTCCCCACTAAAATCATCACAGCTCAACTCTACATTAGGACGGAAGTCATAATGCTTCCCCACCAGTGTTAAGCATCTCATGAAAGTTGTTGAGTAACCATTTGAAACTTAAAAGCCTCGGGTTTACCAAATATTCTTAGGCTCTTTAACCAGGTCAAGCCATATTTATGCGTCCATAGGGTCAAAAGAATCTTCGAAATTATGCAAACACACTTTCTTTTGAACCTATTTTGTAATACCCAATAGTCTGTATAAGGATTTACCTGCCGGGCCATCTGTGGATTAGCTGACTGAAGTAGCTGCTGCAACAAAGTTAGTTGGAAGGCGGCCTTTTAAGGAAACATTTGACCCATAGTTTGAAAACTATGTCGCATATCCTTCATAAGAACAACATTTGGTGCAGGTGGTGGAAACTGAGGACCATTAGGAACATAGGCAAGAGTTTCGGGTATAGCTAGAACACCTCGACCACGGGGAACAGCATGTGTTTGCTCTAGAGAAACACCTCGCAGACGTCCATTTGTAACCAAACATGATTAATTAAATACTTAAACTTACATTTAGGTATACTTTATCACTAGGTGTTTTGCCTGCACATGCGGGCATAACCTTTTTAATAAGAATATTAATTAATTTATTTTTATTAATTAAAAACCATCACGATAAGTTATTAAGCTTAAAGAAAACATCAAATTATTTATATATGAAAAAATTAACTTTAAATATATATGTTTTTATTGTGTTAAAACTTTTAAAACCATCACATATTAAAAATATTTTAGAAAATATCTTTATACAATTTTTTTTCTTAATTAATATTTAATTATAAATTGTTTTATATTTTACTTATAATTTTTTGTATATTAATTTTTAAATTTTATAATATGAAAAATATTATTTCAAGATAACAATACAATATATAAGAATTATTTTATTTTGATGATAAAAAAAATAATTATTTTAAAAATCAGATATTATTAATATAAAAGTCGTTCTTAATTATATAATAAATTATATATATAATTTATTGAGGGTATCTAATAAAACTTTAAATATTTATTATTCATTAAGCTTATAAACGATATTAACTATCTAACTTTTAACGTGAGAGCTCGAATGCGAAAAATCACTTCGCAAATAATAGTATAGATCAAAAACTTATTAAACTGACATTTTACTTTCTATAGGAAAATAAAATAACTTTATATTTAAATTTCATCTTTTAATCATAAGTTCGTAAAATCATGCTTTGATAACAAGTGTATCATCTCCAAATGATTCTAAAAGAAAAAAATTGGGAATAAATTATTAGATAAATTACTAAAACCGACAAATGGAAGAGAACTTGTACTTTGAGATTAAATATAAATAAATATTGTTGCTACATTTTCTATACATTAATGAGAACTTATTTTGCACAAGAATAATAACTAATTTTACAAATATATTTATATATTTCGACTGTCGTAACTTATTTAATCACCAACCTTGGCGAACCCATTCAACCTTGAATTCAGTATGTGTTGGATGTGTACATGAATTCGATGGTAGGTTATTTGAAAGATGCTTATTAATAATCAAAGAGACGATGACAAACAGTATTAACGAAGATCTAATGAAAAGTTGGTGTTTTAGCAAGAATAAGGTAAGGAGAGGAAACCATAATCTTGTGCCGAAAAGACAGTGTTTGTGAATAACTTCTTCGATCTTCAGCCTTCTCTTTATATACCAGGTCTTCTTACCTTTTTTAATGTCTCCAAGTCAGCGTTAACCCTAGCCGATTTTATTCAATTGAGCCGATTTTTATTTAATCGTCGGACCTTATCCGAGGGATGTAATTCATCTCAAACATACCGCCACCATTCTAGTGTTTATTACGACACTGTATGTTTTGTCTCTTTGATCTCTCTTTTTGATTTCCGAGAATTGCAAGAAGAACCGAAATCTTTTTGGGAGCACAATGATACAAATCATACAATCTACACAGTTTTGTTTGATCCATTAAATGTGTACTTTTTAACCGTTCGGATGAACATTTGATCTATCACTGGGTTGTTGCAATGTGGGATACATAGAACGGTAGAAGCAATCTGGATCTACTATATACTAACCCCCGTACGTTGTTGTGCCAACCAGAGTGAAAATTGAATACACTCTGTGATCTCTATGATACATTTTTTCCCACTTAAGCTGTTATCTTCTGCAATCAAGAGTCGGGCACGAGGGAATTATATTGAAACATTTCTTTAAAAAAATTAAGTAAAAAAGATATATATATATTTGCGATGGTTCCGTTGATAAGGGAAAAACTATTTAGGCAACTATTTTCAAGTGGTTGCTGCATTTTCTTTCGGCTTGCTCATCTTGTCTTTTTTAAGAATAAAGTTTAGTTCAAATAGCAACAATATGTATTAAATTTTTTGGTTTATTTGTCAAATTTAACTGAATACTAAAACATATATATTATATTTTAAATATTATGATTTACACAAAAAAATTTATATCATAACAGAATGACAAAAAAATTATATCATAAACTATAATATCTTACACTATTAAAAAGGTTTAATTCTCAAAAGGAGAAGCATGCCACGTAGGATTAAAAATTCGGACCAATCAGGAACAAGTTGTTTGACATGTCAGATAAGATTAACCATGTGGGTTTAGTTATTTAGCTTAAGCCCAAGACTATCAATTTCATTCTCCGCGTGGGCTTCAACGTATGGGCTTATTCAGAAACCCAAACCTACGAAGGATGCGTCAATTGTAGTAACGAACCTCCACCACTTCGTCTTCTCCGATCGAATATCATACAAACTCATTTCTAATCGATCCACTTATAATCAATCAATTCTCTTCTATACTCTCGTCAATCAATATTCTCTTAATAAGTTCGTTTCATCTCTCTTTTTTTCTCCTTCTTTATATACTTTTTTCTTTGCTTCCTACAAAACAAAACTCTAGAACCAGTTCTAATTAAGCTCAAGTCATGGCGATGAAACCAAACGGCAAGTCCCCTGTCTCCTCCGTGATCATGTCTCCTCCGGCAATGATCACGAAGTTATGTTCTTCAAAGATATCTCACCAGGTCCCCACGAAACCCAGTTTCGCTACTGTCTGATACATTTCTAGGAGGCTCGAAATCCAGTAAAAAAACACTTATTGGTCTGGAAATGCTCCTCATCGACGAGTAGGTTCGTGAATTAAAATTATGTTCCCACATATTTTATTTTAAACATGGTCGTCTTACATATTTTTCTTTTGTCTTATGTTAATCTTCACATACATGGAACTGTTATTCAAGGATTCATTTCATCAAGACGTGTTATAAAATATTTGCCTGACACGAAACAAGGATCAGTTTACAGCTTCTTAAACTTCTACGTATCCAAAAGCAAAATGCTATATCGGGTTGTTGATCATAGCGTAACCGTTTCTTTCTCACACAACACTGCAATTTCGGTTCTTGAGGACAGTCCAGTCTGTTGGACCCAATATTTGTCAACTAAGCTATTGGGCCCGAATGGCTTGGCCCACGCAACCACGAGAGGAGCCCAATTTCGGCGAAGCAGGAAGAAGACCGATCCAAGGAAACAGAGATCGCGGAACGGCTGCGAGCATCACCGGAGCAGTCCATTATAAGAAGAGATCAACACATAAGGAAAGGGCACGTTGAAAACCCTAGAGAGAGCTACACCCATACTTCGACCTTGTTTTCATTCATCTTTAGATATTTTCTCTTAAGGATCTCGTTGTAACGCTCGATCTTGTTTTGCTCATTGTATTCGATCTTATTCATCAATAAAAGTACAATTTTGCCTACCGGAAACTGATTACATTGTTGTGTTCTAAAGATATCATTGCCCACATCCTTTACCTTCCCTAGATTGAATCCCGATCACTATCAAATTCTTAGTGTAGATTTTAGGATCTACGTTTTCGCGCCGACTATGGGGATAGATAAACGAAAAACATCTTTTCTAAGAAACCGATCTAAGTTTCCTAAGCGTGACTATGGATCCTAATCACGCACGATCCGACTGCATCGAATCGATCAATCTCGACCTCTCTAGATCGGGAAAACCAAAGTCGTCGAAAATCGTCCACGACGCGAAGGATCAAAGCATCTCTCCCGAAGACGAGATTGTCCCTTCAGTGACCAACTATCCGACACCTCGCGACAAGCAACTAACGAGCACGGCGTCGCACCCTCCGAAGAGGCAATACGCGAAGTCGAGACTATAAATTCCAACAACACGAAATCGCAAAGCTCGACATACCTCACGACGATGCCCTAGTCATCACGTTGGAGCTTGCGGGCTCCATCTTCTCGAAGATTCTCGTCCACACCGGAAGCGCAGTCAACGTCGTTTCACAAAAGTCACTACGATCGATTAATCAACCGACCCCAGTAATTGATCACGAAACGACTCCCCTCAATAGTTTCGAAGGGAAGTCGGTCTGATCACTCGGGATCGTGCCACTGATCGCTAGAACTCACGACGTCGAACTGGAGACCCGGTTCACCGTAGTTGATCATTTCATGCCCTATGACGTCATCATAGGACGTCCCTGGCTACACCAGATGAGGGAGGTCCCTGCGGTTTACCATCAATGCTTGAAGTTTTTATCACCGACCGGCAAAAAAACCATACGCGGGAGCCAGAAAAAATCCCGAGCCTGCAATATGACCGGATTCCGGAGGATGCCCCCACGAGGAGAGAACGTCTCACTCGTCCGTGATATCACGGTAAAAGACCCCGCCAAAGATCAATCGAGCATCATCGCTCGAGTCGAAAGCTCCCTAGAAAAAGGCGTCAACATCGGAAACGATCTCCCTCCTGAAGTCAGGCACGACCTTTTGTCTTTCCTCAAGCAAAATATCAAAACATTTGCATGGTCCAAAGCAGACATGCCCGAAATCGACATGAGTATCACCTCCCACGACCTAAACGTCGACCATACGTTTAAGCCTGTCAAACAGAAACGAAGAAAACTAGGAACCGAACGAGCCAAGGCTGTAAACGACGAAGTAGACAAGCTCCTAAAACTCCGTTCCATTCGCGAAGTCCAATACCCTGACTGGCTCGCATACCCAGTCGTAGTAAGAAAGAAAAATGGAAAATGGAGAGTGTGCATCGATTTCACCGATCTAAACAAAGCATGCCCAAAAGATAGCTTCCCATTACCACACATCGACCGGCTGGTAGAAGCCACAGCTGGACACGAACTACTTTCCTTCATGGATGCATTTTCCGGCTATAATCGGATCCTCATGAACCCCGACGACCAAGAAAAAACAAGCTTCATCACCGAGCGGGGCACCTACTGCTACAAAGTGATGCCATTCGGATTAAAGAACGCTGGAGCTACTTACCAAAGACTAGTAAATAAGATGTTCTCCACGCAACTCAGAAGAACGATGGAAGTTTACATAGATGACATGCTAGTAAAGTCATCAAGAGCCAGCGACCACGTTCTACAGCTCCAAGAGTGCTTTAACATTCTCAACAAGTTCGGAATGAAACTGAACCCTACAAAATGCACTTTCGGAGTAGCCTCCGGAGAGTTCCTCGGATACCTCGTGACTGAAAGGGGAATCGAAGCCAACCCGAAACAGATCACGGCGCTCATCGATACCCTACCTCCGAGGTCGATCCGAGAGGTACAGCGCCTCACCGGCAAAATAGCTGCATTAAACCGTTTCATTTTCAGGTTAACCGACAGATGCCTTCCTTTCTACAAGCTATTGAAAGGAATAAGAAGTTCGAATGGAACACCGAATGTGACTCTGCCCTAAAAGAACTTAAGGCATATATCAGTGAGCCGCCCATACTATCAAGACCGATCATAGGAGAGACCCTCTTTTTATACGTCGCAACTTCCGAACACGTAGTAAGCAGAGGGCTAATCCGCGAAGAAAGCGGAGAACAAAGACCGATATACTATGTAAGTAGATCAATGGTCGACGCCGAAACCAGGTACCCCGTAATGCAAAAACTACCACTAGCAGTGGTAACCGCGGCTCGAAAATTAAGACCGTACTTCCACTCGCATTCGATCACAATCATGAAATTGCAACCCCTACGGACAGTACTCCACAGTCCAAGCCAATCTGGAAGATTGGCAAACTGGGCAATCGAGCTCAGCAAATACGACATCGAGTACAAACCACGAACGAGCTCGAAAGCACATGTACTAGATGATTTCGTCATCGAACTCGTACCGAAGGAGGATAACGCGAGATCGAATACCCAAACATGGAAATTACACGTCGATGGAACCTCGTTGAGACAAGGGTCCGAGATCTGAATACAACTTGAATCCCCGATATGAGAAATGATCGAGAAATCATTTCGCCTGGGATTCAGCGCATCAAACAACGAAGCCGAATACAAATCCCTGATCGCCTGTTTACGACTCGTACGAAGCATCGGCACCCGGGAAATTAGCACCTTCAGCGACTCGCAGTTAGTCACGAGCCAATTCCACGGAGAATATGAAGCAAAAAATGAAAGAATGGAAGCATATCTTGCAATTCTACGAGAGATCGCTCAGCAGTTCAACAAATTCGAACTCACGAAAATCCCAAGAGGAGATAACACGCCGCCGACGCTCTAGCCGTGCTAGCTTCGACTTCCAACCCGAAAATAAGGAGAGTAATACTAGTAGAAGGAATAGAGAAGCCCAACATAGATCTTCCATGCAAAGCAATCGACCTTCAAGAAGATAATCCTCCTCGCATCGGCGCAATCATGACACGAAGCAAAGCCCAGAGAGCAAACAAGAATCTCGACGACAAAACCAACAGTGAGCTCGACGAGTGACCATCCCCTAACGAGCCACCCATCAGGACTAGGAGGACCGCGACCTCAGCAACTATCCCTGAAGAGGCCGTTCATGAAACTAACAGCGAAGCGCACAAAGCTTTCCAAAAAGGACTTGAGGCCAGACCAGACTGGAGAGTCCCAATATTTAACTACATAAAAGATGGCGAGCTCCTCGGAGAGAGATGGGAAGCCTGAAAAATAAAAGCCCGAAGTTCGCGTTATTGTATTATGGAATAAAAACTATACAAACGTAGCTTGAATGAGCCCTATTTTCTAGGTGTATCGCCCAAAGACGCGTTCACAATCTTGAAACAGACCCATGGAGGGTCGTGTGGGAGCCACTCCGGCGGACGATCTTTAGCAATTAGGATAAAAAAAACTTTGCTATTTCTGGCCAACGATCGCCGATGACAGCGAGCAGTTAGCACTAAAATGCGACAAATGCCAAAGACACGCACCGATGATACATCAACCGACACAAAGATTATCTACGATATCATCGCCATACCCTTTCATGAAATGGTCCATGGATATAGTAGGTCCGCTGATATCATCGGGACCGGCCCAATTACGATTCCTTTTGTTATTAACAGATTATTTCACCAAGTGGATCGAAGCCGAGGTATACCACAAAATAACTTCTGCGACGGTAACGAGCTTCATTTGGAAAAACATTATATGTCGACATGGTTTACCGTACGAGATAGTAACCGACAACGGACCGCAATTCATCTTGAAAATAATCAACGAATTCTGCAAAAAGTGGAAATCAAGATTAAGGCCGCAAGCCCTCGATATCCAAAATGCAACGGTCATGCCGAAGCCGCAAATAAAACCATAATGAAAAACCTCAAGAAAAGACTCGACCTCAAGAAAGAGAGGTGGGGCGAAGAACTGTACGGTGTCCTCTGGGCCTACCGGACAACTCCTCACACAGCAACCCAAGAAACCCCATTCTCACTATCTTACGGAATTGAGGTCGTAATCCCAGGCAAAATCGAGGTCCCAAGCCACCGACGCAGAATATGTCCAGAAGACATTGAGCTCAACGAAGAATTACTGATCGATCAACTAGATATATCGAAGAACGACGAGAAAAAGCGGCAGTACATGTACAAAATTACCAACAAGCCGCGGGACGTTACTACGACTCCAATGTAAGAAACCACAACTTTTCCATAGGCGACCTAGTCCTTCGAAAAGTGTTCGACAGAACAAAGGAACCAGGAGCAGGAAAACGGGGAACGAGATGGGAAGTCCCATACAAAGTAACCAAAGAAATCCGAACCGGAGTCTACGAGCTAGAAAAATGCAAAACTGGCCTCCTCGAAATGAGACCTTGGAACGCTTACAACTTAAAAAAGTACTACAAATAGTACAAACCCAAACCTCGACCAAGTCTATCAAGCTCCGAGCTGGGGTGCTACCGATCCACAGCTCAGTAAAAATGAAACAGAACTATGAATAGGCTTGATCCCTCGAAGAGAGTACGTAGGCAGCTCGACACCGAGCGCAGCCCAAACAACCAAACAAATTTTGTCACTTTCCTTCTATCACTTAGAAGACTTGAACTACTAGCATAACTGATATCTTGCATATTTACATTGTTTTATCCATTCACCCATGTGCATTTTGATCATATAGACTAGGATTTAGCCATGTTTAGGTTGCATTTTGCATACATGAGTCTTTATCAGGTATTGGAGTACCACATGGATATCCCTCAGAACTGGTTCGACAATCACTATACTACAACATTTGTCTTAGGAGCCTTGAAAACTCCTAACATCAATAACCCACCTGATCGATTGTGCCATCAGGCCGTATCAAGGCCCACAAAATAGATTCCTGATCAGTCTCTGTTCTACACCTTCTAAAGGTTAAAACAAACAAGCTCAATGAAGCTAAAGTTGAACAAAGCATTCGATTAGAAAGGTATTAACCCAATAATCCATTTTGAAGACATATATTTGTTTCTTCAACAAACCAAAAGAAAATTAAAAACATAACAAACTACAAACTCCAAAGCAAGCGGAAGAATTCTCGCATCAATCTTAATCGACCGAATCACCAGAAACCTCAGGAAGTTCGAGTTGACTAAGGGAAGGATCCGACACCGAAGCAAGACCATAATCAACATCGGGTGAGATCTCCTGGTCTCTAAGACGCTCCAACTCCTCTTCGAGCTCGAAACCACCTTCGTTGTACTCGGTCAAAGCCTCAATACGAGCTCGGACCTCCTGCAAACGAATATCCGCAGCCGTCTACTTCTTCTTTTTCCGTAGCTTATCTTTCACCACGGCCAGAACCGCATCATATTCTCGAGCAAGAGAACGACGAGCAAGATTGCGTTCCTTGCGAGCTGCCGCGTCACGACCTTCGATCTCCCGCCTATGCTTCTCTTTCATCGAGTCGAGGTCATTCTGAACAGCGATCTTCTCCGTCTCAGCAGCAGCCAACTTCCCCTTCAATCCCTCAATCTCGACTTCACACTGCTGCTCCATCACTCGAACGGCCTCCAACTCACCTCAAAGTTGCTGAATCGTGAGAAGACGACTCCCGACCTCCTCTTTGCTGGGAAAATCAGCCAACCGCCTCTCCATCAAAGCGCCATATTCATTGCTCGCCTCTGTAGCCTAAGCAAAAGAAATAATAAAGTTCAGGCAACCATCATTTTATCCAATGGAACGTCAGAAGCAATCGCGGGATAGATTACCTTAGCGTTCGCGACCGCCATCCGAACATAAGCGTCACGTTCTCGCATGTCCCCCAAAGAAGGAAGCTTGCATCCCTTCTCTCTATATCTTACGCCAGATCAAAGCGAGACGCTCGGGATTCTCGAGGATCGGTACCTCGTTATCGTACAAAAATCTCCACGAAGAGGTCTCATGCACGTCCGGAAGATGAGCGCTCGGGTCAACCTGAGAAGTACCTTCACCGGAAGTCCGCAACAGTGGAGGAAGCCCTGAGCTCGGCGAATTCGAACTCACAGAATTGATATCCTCTAGAGCTCGACGTCGATGTCGGTGAGTCGATGATTCAACGTCGTCGTCAAGAGCTCGATCACCAACAGAAATGGCTGAAGTATTCGGCACCCTTCAGGTCCCACCCACAGGAACGGCCATCGACACCGGCCTAGCCATAAGACCAGGAGACTGAGCCTGCGACCTCGATCCAAGAGTCGGTCTGCGCCGAGCTTTCTGAGCTCGTTCCAACGACCCGACTTCAGAGGACTCGTCAGGACGATCCGGTAACGCCTCCTTCTCCCTCGCCCCTGAACGAAACAGATTTGGGGAATTGAGGAACACGCAAACAATCTATCTCTGATCTTTTCGAAAAATGAAAGAGAAGAAAAATCAGCTTGCTTTTGTTACGACGACCCTTACCCGGTCGAACAGGTGCCGCCATACCAATAGGGGTAGCACGGTTTTCACCCGGTGGAAGAGCGTAAACAGTTCTAATTCGATCCACAGTAAATGCGAGCCATCGAAGACTACCTCGCCGCAGAGTGGCGATTAGTCCACTAAGCTCGGGAGTCATAGGGGCAGGACCAAAGGGCTCTACAAATAAACGGAGAAAAGTTGAGAACACCAAAAAGAGATCGAAGAGCAGAATCCACTTCGAAAAAGAAAAACTTACCAATCTCGTTGGATCACTCCCTAGGGATCCTTCCGAAATCGAAGTCGCCGACCGACGCCGGGTTGATCTTGAAAGTGAAAAACTTCTCCCTCCACCGGTCATCCCTGTTAGGGATACCGCCTATGATAGAACGGCCGGGTCGAGGGGCGAGAATCATTGTGCCGCGGAAGCCACTATTTCGCTTAATAGCAAACAGTTGCTTTAACTCCCCAAGGCCAAACTCGAGACCTTCCTCCAGAGCTCGGACCCACAAAGCCAAGAAGTAGCGGAAGAAATTAGGCGCCATCTAGGCAAAAGCCATCCCAAGCTCCGCAAGCGCCTCAAGAAGAAAACGAGAAAGAGGAAATGACAAGCTTACGCCTTCAAAATGCGACATGTAGGCCCCACAGTACCTTGGCCTCACAGTCTCCAGAGTTTCATCATCGTCAGGAAGTTCGATCTCGACGGCATAGTCGACTCCCCAGAGTTCGTAGATGGCCTCGATATGTTTCACATAGAGGATCGTCGGGAGATGAGGACCGAATTTTTCAGGCGCCATAGATTCGAAACAGGAAAAAATACCAAGAGGAAGACAATGAGAGAAAGCAGAATCGTTGTGTTGAAGAAGACGATATATTCGGTAAAGTATAATATATATACACAAAAGAAAAAAACGGTTCCCGAAGCGTTTAAAATTAACCGGCCACGAACTATCGATCTCAACCACACGATTTGAAAAATGGCCACCAAGTCAAATCAAGCCGATGCGCGTGACATCCCACTTCCCGAGAATCGCGACGACGTCGGGTTATGTCAGTTCTCACCCTTTCGGTACGGTTCCCGAAGCGTTTAAAATTAACCGGCCACGAACTATCGATCTCAACCACACGATTTGAAAAATGGCCACCAAGTCAAATCAAGCCGATGCGCGTGACATCCCACTTCCCGAGAATCGCGACGACGTCGGGTTATGTCAGTTCTCACCCTTTCGGTTTCCCCATAAACCAAAAGGGCTGGGGGACAAATGTTGGACCCAATATTGGTCAACTAAGCAATTGGGCCCGAATGGCTTGGCCCACGCAACCACGAGAGGAGCCCAACTTCGACGAAGCAGGAAGAAGACCGATCCAAGGAAACGGAGATCGCGGAATGGTTGTGAGCGTCACGGGAGCAGCCCGTTATAAGAAGAGATCGACGCATAAGGGAAAGGGCACGTTGAAAACCCTAGAGAGAGCTACACCCATACTTCGACCTTGTTTTCATTCATCTTTAGATCTTTTCTCTTAATGATCTCGTTGTTACGCTCGATCTTGTTTTACTCATTGTATTCGATCTTATTCATCAATAAAAGTCCATTTTTGCCTACCGGAAACTGATTACATCGTTGTGTTCTAAAGATATCGTTGCCCACATCGTTTACCTTCCCTAGATTGAACTCCCGATCACTATCAAATTCTTAGTGTAGATTTTAGGATCTACACCGTCCGTTTTGGCGAAGACCATTTCCGGTTCCATTCATATGAGGATTTTGAAACTAACTGTAATCTCAAAGGTGACCTTTACGGTAAGCTCTCTAATATTCCAAAGCATCTTTGAGTTACATTATTTTATGATTGGATGTAGTTTCTAGCCTTTGTTCCTGCTTAGATACAGTAATCATTCTCTGAAGTAAAGCTTCTATGAATGAAATTCGGTTGGTAACATAAAGTAGCACAACTTGTTGACATTCGCCCTTGATTTTTTTTATCATCAAAGCCTAGCTTACTGTAAATGGGATTTGTTGTCTGCCTTAAGTGAATGTGGGTTTCAATCTCATGTGTTGATAAAATATTAGAAATTTTATATTGGAGCCATCCTTATATTCTTCATGAACAATGTAATAGATGTTGTTGGCCACATAAAGCTGGTCAATGGACAGACTCTCACTGAGCATCCCATCCTTGACGAAGTGGAGATAGCAACTACGCGGCGTCTTTTGGTTCATGTGCAATCACATGAGTACATGTTTTCTTACTTATTAGTCACCACCTCTCTGTATTTCTCTTAACCCGCCAGTGTCTTTATTTTACAGCGAACCTGTGGTGAAGCTCTACCTTTGGGACCAAGCTGGAACAGAATTCTGCAAGAAATTCAAATCCTATGAAAAGACTCCCACCGTGCTATTGGTCACCACTGCTAACACGAAACATCTAGGAGGTTACCATTTCTCTCTTTAGTATAACTTATTCATTGTTATATATCTTCACTTAGTGTTATTTTTAATGGGTTTTCCATAATACAACATGCACCCTAGCCTTCACCTCTATATCCTCCTCACGGGTTTTTATGGACTATGATATCCAACCTACCATAGATTACTTCTCCTGGTAAGTATTTATGTATTTAACATTTAAACTTTGACAATTTCAAGTGATATGTAACCCCATAGCAGTGACTGACTGAATTAATGGTTTATACTTTGTCTCAGGTTGGGCTCTAACCCAGAGATTGCTAAGCAGGTTAATGCAGAGGTGGTCATTAAATTAATGGTTTATACTTTGTCTCAGGTTGGGCTCTAACCCAGAGATTGCTAAGCAGGTTAATGCAGAGGTGGTCACTAAACCTGAGACACTGACTATAGGGAAATATTCTCCTACATCAAGCAGGAATCTGCAGAGGTACAACTAAAGCTATATGTTTCTTACTCATAATGAAAGGCATAGCTATTTAGATCACTTGCTTATACACAGTCGCATGATGCCTTTTTTAGTGCACGGTTACGATTAATGATGTTGTGCACAGCTCTGCTTGGTATTTTATTGCCTGCAGTGGGTGAAACACTAAGGCTACCAAAGGCCCTACTTCGCTGATGTGTACAAAATGAGGGAGGGTTAACATAGCTGGTGTTGCACAGTATGAACTCTCGCCTCAATATTTAGTTACGCTTTTCCTGCTATTGGCTTCTCATTTTTTCATAACGGGTACCGTGCAAAGATCTCTGTTTATGACAATAGTGACCAGGCTGTTTTTGTCCTACTTGGTGATGCTGGTCGTGAGTTGAATGGAAAGTATAAATCAAAATTAGTTAGCAGCTACTTTCAGGTAACTTAGCATCAGGTTATACATCTACCTCAAATTATTTAATCTTACACTGTTGTACTTGAATGTTAGGCCAATCAAAACCAAGGAGTTAACCATGAGGTGCTTGTCCCGGCTGTTGGAATTCATACCGGCTTATAACGATTTATAAATCAACCTGTGAATTTAGTTTGCCTAGATCTCATGAAAATACTGAAATAAATCTAAATCTTAGGGTTTCAAATATACCTGGAAGTTTTGCAGTGGAATGATGAATAAACCAAATCGAGATTTCTAGCACTCCAAACGTCGTGCTTCTACAGGTATCCACACACACACAAACTGGATCGATACGGGATGCTAGTACCGTTGAGACTTCTATCAAGAACTCACGAGCACTTCGTCTATATAATTAAGTTGCGGCTGAGGGAAAACCCTGCACCTATCATAATATGTGTTTGGTATATATACACGTAACCTAAATCAATTAGGTTTGCTTATGGGCTCAGCCCATACTTAACTTTAACTTTGCTCTTTTAATAATAATGACCATCATTATTATTTCAAAGTAACGTGACCCTCTTTTATACTCACATCACGTATGTGAATATATATACATATATTATATCATATATAATATTTAGTATGAACCTAATATATATTAATGATCCAGTTTGCTTAGGTGTGTGACCCTGTAGGATCATATAATATTAGTAATGAATTCTCAATTCATAGACTATAAGCGGTTTCTAGCAAAACATTATAATCACCTAATATTATATGACGGTCGAATCTCGACGTTACGACTTTAACTAGAGTAAGTACAACAGATTTCAGGACATTCCCAACAATCTCCCACTTGTACTGGAATCATCTATTCCCATAATCCATTTGTCTCTATATCTCGATCTTAGCATAAGGCAAGAACTAGTGTCATCCTTATTAAGCTAAATCATTTTTATCAAACTCTGATTTATACAGATAAAACAAACGACTGGTATTCACCTCGTTTGAACACGGCCATGCATTTTTCAGTATCAAATCTTCGATAGGCCCAAAGATATTTATCTCCAGTTATATGGGAGGGACAAATCCCATCTTGTTCCATCAATGTTCCTTACAAACTTCATAGAACACCTAATCAATGCCTTTATAATCACCACGTTTGACAAGGTCAAAGTGAACTAATCCACAAGTAAAGAATCATGATGAACTCAGGTTTAAGGACTATACTCTATAGTCATAATGAGAAACTCTTATGACACTCATGTAACAATCTTGTAGAGTTCTCACAGCGGGCCAGTCCGATCATGTGTTCTCTAACACATATCCATGTGATTGACTTCAATACCACATATTGAATGACTCCATGAAACTTAGTTATCAATCACCTCACATACTAATCATACTCGGTTGTTAATGTCCCAAGTTAACAACCTTGACTAGAGACCTCAATAATTTATAACATCTCTCACATATAGGGTTTCATGATCAAGTCACGTACTTGATGGCCTATAAGAATGATATAAATCATTTTGGGACTTTTATTTAATTATCCAATAATAAAATAAATCTGAAACAATTTCTTTAATTTTAAAACATAACCAAATGTATGTAAACCTGAACATCATATCATAAAAGAAAAATCTCCCACTAGAATCAAGATCACATCTTAAGAAACTTTATGCCTATAGCAGTAGTATGACTCTCATGCTTAGGTCGTGGAAGAGGTTTAGTCAATGGATCAGCAACATTTGCATCCGTTGAGACTCTGCTAATCTTCACATCTCCTCTATCGACGATATCACGAATGAGATGATATCTCCTTTGAATGTGTTTGGATTTTTTGATGGGATCTAGGTTCCTTTGCCTGTGCGATGGCTCCATTGTTGTCACAATAAAGATCGACTGGGTTAGAAATACTCGGAACCACACCCAGTTCAGCAATGAACTTCCGAATCCAAACAGCTTACATTGCTGCTTCAGAAGCAGCGATGTATCCAGCTTCAGTTGTTGAGTCTGCTACGGTGCTTTGGTTGGAACTCTTCCAACTCACTGCTCCTCCATTAAGACAAAAGATGAAACCAGATTGTGATCGGAAATCATCTTTGTCCGTCTGAAAGCTGGTATCAGTGTAACCACTCACAACAAGTTCATCACTTCCTCCATATACCAAGAACTTATCCTTAGTATTTCTCAAACACTTGAGGATAGTCTTGACTGCTGTCCATTGACTTTCACCTGGATCACATTGGTATCGACTCGTCATGCTCAAAGCACATGCAACATCTGGACAAGTACAAAGCATGGCATACATGATAGATCCTAGAGCAGAAGCATATGGGATTCTACTCATGCGCTCTCGCTCATCATGTGTCGACGGACAATGAGTCTTACTGAAAGTTATGCCATGGGACATCGGCAAGATGCCTTTCTTGGAATCATGCATCTTGAATCTATGCAAAACCTTATCGATATAAGTATCTTGACATAATCCAATAGTCTTATTTAATCTATCTCTATAGATTCTTATTCCAAGAATATATGCAGCTTCTCCCATGTCTTTCATTGAGAAACAACCTCCAAGCCAAGTCTTTACAGAATTAAGCATAGAAACGTCATTTCCAATGAGAAGTATGTCATCTACATACAACACTAAGAAAACAACTGCGCTCCCACTAGTCTTCTTGTAAACACAAGGTACTTCTTCTTTTCTAATGAAATCAAACTCTTTGAT
>NC_027756.1:34191818-34213596 GCF_000695525.1 Brassica oleracea var. oleracea
GGCTTCTCGCCATTTATCGGAGTCTGGACCCATCATAGCTTCCTCAAAGGACGTAGGTTTATCGCTCTCTATTATCAATAGATCATGATGATCTGTCACCCAAACCCCATATCTAACAGGTTCGTGACGTGTTCTCTCGGACCTACGTACCTCAGGTTCCACAGGTGTAGATTCTACGACTCTTTGTAAATCTAATTGATCATCTTACTGAGAGGATGAAACATTTTCCTGTGTGTCTCGAACTTCTTCGAGTTGTACTTTACTCTCATTGTTCTTCTTAGAAAGAAACTCTCTCTCAAGAAAAACGCCACTACGAGCAACAAACACTTTGTTCTCAGTGGAGCTGTAAAAGTAATAACCTTTGGTTTCTTTGGGATAACCAACGAAGAAGCATTTATCAGATTTTGGTCTAAGCTTATCTGTAAACATACGTTTGACATAAGCATCAGAACCCCAAATTTTCAGAAAAGACAAATTTAGAACTTTTCCAGTCCACATCTCATATGGAGTCCTTTCAACTGATTTTGATGGACATCTACTCAGTGTAAACGCAGATGTTTCTAGAGCGTATCCCCAAAAAGATGGTGGAAGATCTGCATGACTCATCATAGATCGAACCATATCTAATAAACTTTGATTTCTCCTTTCGGACACACCATTTCAATGTGGTGTTCCTCGAAGAGTGAGTTGTGAAACAATTCCACATTCTCTCAGATGATCATTAAACGCTTGACTCAAATATTCTCCACCTCGATCAGATCGAAGAGCTTTTATTTTCTTGTCAAGCTGATTTTGTACTTCATTCTGAAATTCTTTGAACTTTTCAAAAGATTCAGACTTATGTTTCATTAGATAAACATAACCATATCTACTGAAGTCGTTAGTAAATGTAATGAAGTACTGATAATTTCCTCTACCATGTATACTCATTGGTCCACATACATCAGTATGCAAAAGTTCCAACAAGTCTTTGGCTCTTTCACCGTGTCCAGTCAAAGGAGCCTTAGCCATTTTACCCAATAAACAAGGTTCACATTTTTCATATGATTCATAATCAAATGAGCTCAAAAGTCCATCACTATGAAGCTTTTGAATGCGTTTCTCATTTATGTGGCCCAAACGACAATGCCAAAGAAAATTCTGATTCGTGTCGTTAGACTTGAATCTTTTAGTACTGATATTATAGACAGGCACGCTCTGGTCTAGAATAAAAAGTCCATTTTCTAATGGACCGCTACCATAAAAGATATCATTACGATCAAAGGAACAACACTTTTTTTTTATCTAAAACTGAAATCCTTCCAGATCCAAATAAGGAATGGAAATAATATTCCTACTTATAGCAGGTACACAGTAGCAATTCTTAAGTTCTAAAACCAAGCCTGAAGGTAAAGAAAAGTGAAATGTTCCCACGGCTAATGCAGCAACTCTTGCTCCATTTCCCACTCGTAGGTCCACTTGACCTTTCTCCAAAATTCTACTATTGCTTAGGCCATTTATATTCGTACAAATATGAGCACCACAGCCGGTATCCAATACCCATGAAGTAGAACTAGAAGTAGTAACATTTACTTCTATAACATAAATACCTCTAGACGATGTTTCAAAAGTCTTTTTCTTTTTCAGATCTTCCAAGTAGGGTTTAAACTCTTGTTTCAGAACAATTCTCGGGTTTCGATACCATTGGAGGAAATTTGATCCATTCAATTTGTCCTTCTCAAGGGCATATTGGAATGAAAATGGGTTGTAAGGAGTTAACATTGCTAGAATAGAATAACAGCGAATATTAATATGATGTTCGGGAATTAGAAAAATCTCAACGATTAAGAAAACTCATATTATATTCAAACAATTTTCTCAAACGAATATAATAATCCAAGATCCATATTTCACTAAAATTCGAGTGAGCTTTTGCTCATCGCCCGAATATTTAGCTATTTAGGTAAGCAACACTTTGCTAATTATATCAAATATAATTCTTGGTTGTCAGACGATATCTTATGCCTTATCCAACCTATGTCTCTAAGCCCAAAACTGTTTTGATAACCTAGTCATGTAAACCAATCTTATATTCATATGGTAACCGTTATCATCTACCTCACTTATGTAATTGCAGACACCTTGCTTTGGCAAGCCCACCAATTGTATTAAACAACCTAAACCAATCATTGGTTCAATTGGTATATACACATCTCATATGTGTTTTAGGTTAATTTAGAAACACGCATTCAAGTATTACAGTAATACGATTGCCTCTTGAAATTATATGTATGCAACATGAACAAGATCATCACATGACAACGCGTATATCTAGATATTCTTAATCGGTTAATTATAATAGTTGGATTGATCACATCAAACAAAACTATTATGAATTAACAAATAACCATGCATTTTTCAATAAAGAGAAGCACTAACGCTTAATGGTTATTTTAACAACATATTGTTCTTACGCACGAATCAGATTACGCTTCTGCGAAATTGATAACTACGCCAATTTAATTATCGTTGAAACTATAAGATTATTTATCTATACCAAATTATAGACTAAATAAGATTTGATTTCAGTATTACGCAAGTAGGCTCTGATACCACTGCTGGAATTCATACCGGTTTATAACGATTTATAAATCAACCTATGAATTTAGTTTGCTTAGATTTCATGCAAATATTGAAATAAATCTAGATCTTAAGGTTTCAAATATACCTTGAAGTTTTACAACGGAAGGATGAATAAGCTAAATCGAGATTTCTAGCACTCAAAACGTCGTGCCTCTACTGGTATCCACACGCACACAAACTGGATAGATACGGGATGCTAGTACCGTTGAGACTTCTCTCGAAAACTCACGAACATTTCGTCTATATAATTAAGTTGCGGCCGTGGGAAAAACCTGCACATATCATAATATGTGTTTGGTATATATACACGTAACCTAAATCAATTAGGTTTGCTTATGGGCTAAGCCCATACTTAACTTTGCTCTTTTAATAATAATGACCATCATTATTATTTTAAAGTAACATGACCCTCTTTTATACTCACATCACGTATGTGAATATATATATACATATATTATATTATATATAATATTTAGTATGAACCTAATATATATTAATGATCCAATTTGCTTAGGTGTGTGACCTGTAGGATCATATAATATTAGTAATGAATTTTCAATTCATAGACTATAAGCAGTTTTTAGCAAAACATTATAATCACCTAATATTATATGACGGTCGTTTCGGCTTTAACCAGAGCAAGTACAACAGATTTCAGGACATTCCCAACACCCGGAAGCTCTATTTAGCACCATTGGACAAACACATAAGTTTTGTGTGAATGTTTCAGAGCGCAACTTCACTGGCAAGACCCGAGCTATAACTGTCACCAATATCCTCTCCCAGGAAACTCCACCACCTATAGAAGCCTCTGTTGGAAACCGCTTTGCTGCAATGTTTGAGGAAACCTTGCAGGTTGGATATGATGTGTGTGAACCTTCCAAAAGCTGTGGAGATTTTGTAGATGAGGGAACTAAGAGGACATGTGGCAGTGATAAGCCAGAGACAGCTAAACGCCCAAAGTGTGGGAATCAGAGCTTCCACTTATCTTCTCAGAAATTGCAAGGTTCATTGCTGTTTAAGTCTTTGTTTTGCAGTTTAATTGTTGACTTATGCTTTCCTTTCAGTTTGCACCTTTATGAGTTTTTTTCCTTGCAAACAGTTTAACTACTTTAATTACACGTTTAAAAATGGTACGTAATGATTACCTTCTTCAGCATTACTCTGTTTTGTTTATAAAATAGTACTTCTGTTGTACTTCCGTTGTTAGCTTTGAACTGGAGTGAAAATGGTACTTATGTTGTTAGCTTTGAACCGGAGTGATTCCTTTTCTTAGATCTTCTTCAGCATTACTCATCTTTCAAAAAAATATATATATAAACTGATATCACATTATCCTGTTTGCAATGATAAATTCTCAATTAGTATTCCTTTCTACGATGTAGTTATAGTTGCTAAGTTATGTACAAAATCACGTTACAATAATAGTCAGGTGACTGTATGCTAATCATGCATAACTCTTTCTCTCATCATTAATATTGATATCAGACAACTCTTCTAAGCTAAAAACGTCTACACTGCATGAAAGCAATGTTCAAAGTTCGAAATTTAGGCACAAAACCAAAACAAAACGGTCTTCGTTCATTGTCAATTATATGTGGCCTCTCATGGTAACTAGCAAAACTGGGTTGACAATCATAAAAGGAAAAGATTCACATCTACTAAAAGTGAAAAACATAGTCTATAAAGAAATCTTCGGCGATCTTCCACCGCACACGTAAGTAAAAAAATTAAAGTTTAGCGTTTCTCTCAAACGGTTTCTCTCTCTTCTTATTATTAATTATTTCATTTAACAGATTGACGGTATTCTAGCTATCGACCGAAGGATAATATCACCGCTTAAGCTTGCCCCACCAAGAATTGCTACCTAACCACCGCCAAGTAGGTCTATCTATACTATAAATAATATGTCTCGATTTCTATTTAAATTCAAGTCAACTAATTGCTTCTTTAACTATTTCAGGTTCTCCTTTTCTTATGGTCGACAATACAGCTACCCGCCCTCTTTTAGAAATACTAGATTCTTTGTCCGCGCTACGCGCGAAAAATGGGATATATTAATTTCGTGGTTGATTTGACATATTTTATTACTATTAGTAATCTTTATATTAAGAAAAATTGGCTATTTCAATTTTGTGTTTGATTTAAAATGTTTTATTACTATTAGTAATTTTTATGAAATATTTGTAAAGTCAGAGCAAATTATTAAATTATTAGTTGCTCAATGAGGTATGTAACATGGTTAAGACAATACTTCACGACAATTGGCCTTGGTTTTAAATGTCGTGTGGCGAGGATTGGCGAAAGGAGGCTCGACACTCGCCACTCGCCATGGCGTTTCATGGCGATCGCATCGCGTATCAGCCGCTCAAAAGGTACCTTCTATTCCTAATACCATAAATTATATGAAACTTTGAAAAAAAACATAGTAAACATAATTTAAAAAGAATGTTAAGCTACGTATATAATACAAACTAGGTACATAAACGTATAAGGTTCTTAACACAAGCTAAGAAAATAACCTCTAACAAACAAAATGAATGATGCGTGATATATAAGAGGTTTGCGTGAATAAAGAAGGTATGTGATAAAGAAGATATGACACTATGAGCCTTATATGTGATCAACATGATGTGGTAAACACTAAAACTTTAACTAACAAAACAAACCGATAAAGTAAAGAAGAGCTTATGCCGTCAGTAGCTTAGAGAAAGCAAGAGAACTTGTGAAAAAGTAAGGGGGACGTATTACTAGTATATAGTACATTCACTTAGGGTTTTTACTTTTTAGATGGATTAGGGCATTCGGTTAGAGTATATTTAGCGTATATTTAGAGTATATTTAGAGGATATTTAGAGTATAATACACTTATATGCTATTTTACTTATTTTGAAACCAAAATTTTGTTAACGGTTTGATTATCAACAACGTAGCGACGCAATGATCGACTCAGTGTATACAGGTGTAGCGAGGAAAGGCGGTCGACTCTCGTACCTCGCTTAGCATTGGGGTCCTGAGTCGTTTTGGAGGTCGCCTCAGGTCGCTACTCGCCATGGCGAGCGAAGCGGTCGCCTTTTAAAACCAAGCAATTGGCTTCTTTGATTTCAACAGGCTTTCCCTCGGCCTCAGACTGGAACCTTCTTGAGAAGTTGAGGAGAATCTTGCACAGAGAAGTTGCTACATTATACAAAGATTGTGTTAAAGGTTGCAAGAGGGTAATTAAAACAGAGCAAGAAAAGGGAAAGAGATGGAAGACCTAAGTTGTTGTCAAGGGTTTTAATGAACATGAGCTTTTGCCTGGCCCATTCTCTTTCAAGCTCACTCATCTGCTGCTTCAATCGCTCGTGTGAATCCTCTCTTTTTTACCATTTTTTCTTACTTCAATATGAATTAAGAGTAGAATGAACACAGAATTCGGTTTATAAAAACACAGAGTCAGATGAAAATTCAGGACTCAGTGGTTAAGAGGTAAAAGAGTTGGAGATGTCTTCCATCACACCTTTTCCATCTTGAGCATCATAGTAGAAGAAGTTCTTTACCGGGTCTCCTTTCCCTGATACAGCTTTGATCACTTCCTGCAATACAATCAAACCTCTCGTGTTAGTCAAATCACAAGTTTCCAGTGCGAAGATATACAAATGACAAAAGAGAGTGAAGGAGAGAGAACCTGTGCTAATATTCCACCTACAATGGCACAAGCTGGTGGGAATTCGATAGTACCACTGATAAGTCTCTCCAAGAGACTATCTGGTATATGTCTCTCGCTCACAGACTGTCGCAGCAATATTCAGTTTCTCAGTGAGATTTGAGTAACATTTATAAAGAATTAAAAACATAAAACAAAAGAAACACTCACGTTAGCCTCACAGAGTTTCTTTTTGATTTCCAAGACTGTGGCAAGATCAAGCAGTGAACACTCTCCATGTTTACGCCCTTCACTCTCCTCAAACACTTCTATAACTGAAATAGTAACACCAAAGATTACTGTCTTTGAATGTATCTATCTCTTTTAAGATCCCAATTATAAATTGTGTGTAGATAGTAATAACTGTTACAGCTGTCTTTGAATGTATCTATCTCCTCTATTGAACCTATTCTCCACCATGAAGTCAGAAACGATAAGAAGGTTATATTTCATTTGATTTACGAACCTGAGATCAGATGTAAAGTTCAGCTTAACGTCTATTCTCTCTCTGTCACTCAATTGCAGGCAATGGTTGCCAAGAGAGAAGATGAAATCAGCAAGGCAATGAGACGTTGCTATGAAAAGCATGTCACAGATTCTGTTGTTTCTATGTTTCTCTTCATCCTGCATAAACACTTAAAAACAATCCTTTTTAAATATAAAAAACAAAGCCTGCTCTGAAGTCAATCATCATAAGTTATGGGAGTGATGTGTTGGCACCTGGCACCATACCGTCAATGTGATTTCCTTCTCCAGAAGGTATCTTTCACTGAAAACTAAAAACTTTAGAATATAAGAAAGAACATATCACCTATTGTGTAAGAGGATATCTAAGTACCATGATATTTGTATATGTGAAATTATTTCACTAACAGAAGTCGTCAGATCGATTTGGATCAAAATAAAGGTATCTTGGGGATCTGTAGCCTTGATTTCGTCTGATACCGAGACAAACAAACAAAGCATCTAGATTTAGACAACTCACAGATTCATGTTCAACGTTTCAAACTTCAGTAAAAGAACTATAGAATTTACTTACAGTAGATTCTGTTCCAAGGGATTCACAGCTTGTGACTTTCCGGTGGAGCTTTCCGTTGGATTCCATGGCCGTAGCTCTAATCCAATAGAGGCTCCAGCTTTGGCTATGTTTTGTGTCTCCCAAAAGTTGATCGTCCTGGTGAGATGTCGTTGAAATACATGGTGACGGGAGATTTTCCGGTGGTTATCCGAGACTTCGTGGTGGATTTAATAGCCATTGATGTCGTTTCTGCCGAATAGTTTTTTTTTTATTTAGGATGGATTTAGGTTTAGAGATAGAACTTTATACAGGAGGATTATCAAGGAGAGGTAGAGAAATTTTTTTTAAAAATCCTTTTAACATCGTCATTGATTGAGAAAGTAACGAGAAAAATAGAAGTTGGAGAAAATGATGAAGTGGAAAAGTCGGGAGAAAGTCGCGAAGCTTGAAGACGGAAGAAGCAGTTTTGTCTAAATGGGTTGACAAATCATTTTAATAGATTCAATGCGAAAAGCCCACTTTTTCTCAACTGTACTTACGTGGCCATATAATAATCTATGATTGGTTAATTTTTCATTCTGACGTGTACACTTTTAGAGGGCTTAGTATCCTCTTTTTAGTAAAGTTTTGATTCTCTACCATTTTATCCAAGATTTCTGCTTTCTAACATGATATCAACTTTTAATGCTTTCATACATGATCTAATCATTATTTCAGCTACCCCACTTTTTTTAGAATATCCCTTGCGTACTCAGACACCATAATAACAGTTTGACACAGCCGACCAATCGTCTTATTTTCACCCACAAATATACATTAAAATTTCCAATCTTTGCTAATCCTATTAAAAACCTTAACAATATTTTAAAGAACACGCACCATAGCTTAAATATTACAATTCTAGTTAAATAACCCACCACAGATGAAAACCTACATATTTTCATAAAACTAAATATCCACATCACGCTCTTAACACTTAACAAACCTGGCCTGCTTAGGCTATGGCTAATTGTACATCTTTTTAACAACGGCCCAATCATACATATCTACAGAAAAAACAACCAAATAAACTAGCGTCTTCTCACTGGTAAAGCAACAACCCTTCAGACTTCTCACTTTCTAATACAACATCAAATCAAATAATTATTAAACTTATCATTTACATTTTTAACACTATTAACAAACCTGGCCTACTCAACTTATGGCCCAGTCGTACTTTATTTTAACAACGACCCAATTGTACATTTCTACAAAAAACCTAACGAACTACACACATTGCGCAAGCAACAATCCTTCAAACTCAACATTTTGAAATACAACATCAAATCAAATAATTATTAAACTTAGCAACTACATTTTCTATAGTTTTGGAGATTTTTGACCCTGCGGTTAATATATTTATACGCATATTCTGTGCATATCGCCTCTAATTTAAATTATTAGTCTTTATTAGAAAAAATTAAAAGTGTTATATAATAAAAGTGAGGTGGTGTTTATATTTATTATTGTATATATATTAATTAGTAGGTGTGTAAAAGTGACAAGACAAAAAAAAAGAGAGAGATGAGACAACGATGGAGAGAGAGATGTTGAAAGTGATTCAGATTCTTGATTAATTCATTTCTATTTTACAACTCTATTTATAGAGAGAAAGAGTCGGTTTTTTTCACCGACTGATAAGAAAAGAACAAAAATATATATCTGACATCTGTACTGCTGATAATACAAAAACCTCTTGGAACATATGACATGTGGAAGTGATGAGGATGATATAAGACCCTGACAAGTGTCATTGGATAATTATTTATATTTTAACACTCTTTCTTGATTATCCAATCTTGTATTACGTAGTGCCTCGTTAAAACTCTGGTCATGAAAATATTAATTGGGATAAAAACCATGACAACGAAAAAAGAGTACACTGCTGTAATCTCTCCTGAGAATAGTAGACATAGTTTTCTCATTACAGGTCACGCAAATGCTGCATTCCAATACCATAGACGTGTTTTCGGAATGTTGTACTCGGAAAAGCTTTTGTGAACAAGTCAACTGGATTGTCGCATGACCGTACATATTCAATGTCCACTTCTTGGTTATGTGCTTTGTTCTGTCGCTCTTGATATAACCTTCTTTGAGTTGAGCAACACAAGCCAAATTGTTTTCAAATATTTTCGTCGGCTTTTTCTCGTTGACTATTCTGTTTGATTCTTGTATGTGGTGATTCATTGACCGAAGCCACACACATTCTCGACATGCATTGTGAAGCACAATAGTTTCTACGTGATTCGAAGATGTCGCAACTAGAGTTTGTTTCTGGGACCGCCAAGAGATCGCGGTTCCACCAATTGTAAAACGGTTTGCGATCGAGCCTTATAAGGATCTAATAAGTATCCAGCATCTGCAAAACCAACCATACCAAACTCGGATTTTCTAAAATACATTAACCCAAAACCAACTGTACCTTGGAGAGAACGAATATGTTCTCGACGCCATTCTAATTTCCATGAATATGAAATGAGCATTGGAGTACTCAAAGGAGTTGCTTTGTCCATATAAAAGGGTTTCAATAACCTTTTCGTATAGTTTGATTGATGCACAAATATTCCTTCTCGGAGATGCTCAATCTGAAGCCCAAGACAAAACTTTGTCTTACCGAGATATTTCATTTCAAACTCCTCTTTCATATGAGTTCGAGCATCATCAACCTCCTTTTGAGTTCCAATTATGTTCAGGTCATCTACATATACAACAATGATCACAAAGCCAGATGACGATTTCTTTATAAAAACGCATAGACATATCGCATTATTCACATATCCTTTACTCAAAAGATATTCACTTAAGCGATTGTACCACATGCGTCCGAATTGCTTTAATCCGTAAAGTGATCGCTGTAACTTGACCGAAAAAATCTCTCTGGATTTTTCTTTCAATTCCCCTGGCATTTTCAATCCCTCAGGGAGTTTCATATATATATATATATATATATATCTATCCAACGATCCATATAAATATGCAGTCACAACATCCATGAGATGTATTTCAAGATTTTTAGACGCCGTTAGGCTCATCAAAAATCTAAACGTAATTGCATCCATTTCCGGGGAATATGTTTCCTCAAAATCAATTCCCGGTCTCTGAGAAAAACCTTGGGCAATTAATCAGGCTTTATATCTTGTTACTTTTCTCAGGACTACCCACTTATACCCAACAAGATTTATTTTCTCAGGTGTTATGACTATAGGTCCAAAGACATTCCTTTTATTTAGGGAGGATAATTCAATTTGAATGGCCTTCTGCCACTTCTCCCAATCATGTCTTTTAACATTCCAAAATGGACCTTGGATCCGGATCATCATTTTCATGATCGATATCTTTGGACACAGAAAAGGAGAACATTCCATCAACATCTTTTATCTATTACTTTTCCTTAAGGGCGTAGTTGATGAAAATCTCATACTTTTATGTTCCCTTCTCGTCATCTGGATCCATATCTTTATTTGGTTCTTCTTGAACCTTTTTATCTATGTCTTCTTTCAGACATTTTCAGTATCAGGTTCTTCTGGAACTTTTCCACTTATGCCTTCTTTCAGACATCTTTCGATATCAGGTTCTTTCTGAACCTTTCTGCTTTGCTCAACAATTTTTTTTCGGGGATTTTTATCTTTAGAACCCGCTAGTCTCCCCCTCTTTAACTGAACCCTAGGCTCATTCATTTTGTTACCATCAGTTTGTCTTTAGGAACATCAACTCTTGATGGAACATTTTCAGCGGGTATATCATGTCGTATCTGTGAACCCATTTGGTAACTGGTTTGCCAAATTATGCAAATGCACAATTTCCTGAATTTTCTGTTCTCTTTAATTCATAGGGGATTCAAGGTGTAACAACGATTATGTACACCATGTAACATCTTTAGGAATTTCTCTAATTGCTCCCCCTAACACTGGAAATTCATTCTCATTAAAATGGCAATCGGCGTACCGTGCCATAAACATATTACCAGTTACTGGTTCAAGATACCTTATATACGGCTTTTTCTAACTCTTACAGAGTTTTATACATTTCCGAGAGCATCTTTAACTCTCCAGGGACTTCTAAATATCAAGATGCAACTCAAGTCGTTTCTGTCCTGCCAGATATTTCAATATATTGCATCTGTTTTAAAATTTCTCCAATGACCTTGGAACAAGGCGTTTTTCATACCTCATGGTCATCTTTCATTTCATTTTCTGGAGAAATATATACCTTGGACTTTTAGTCCAAACATTTCTCGTTTTTCTAACGAGCTTTATATCGAATTGATGGCCAATCAATTCAGTCTACCCTCATACATAGATGTAGATTCATAATCCTTATTTATAAAGCATTTTTTTCATTTTATTGTTGACAATCTATTTTCTCTTTGGTTTCATCTTTTTACCCGTACTGATATGGTTAATCGAGATATCTTTATCATCGATGATTTACTCAGGCACCTGACTATTATATTAACCATATCAACGGTCTCATTATGAGATTCATCCTCTATTTATATTTTTGCTCCATTTCGAGGACTCTTTGGAACCAAAGTGGTCTATCACGTCTCTAGCGTGCCATAGACTCATATATCATCCGTTTATGACACATTTTATTTTTGGAGCCTTTTCAGCTGGAATATGAGATTTCATTATTTCATCAAAATGTCTGGCAGCCATTTTATAAATGGATTATCCTACTTTTCATTGTAATCCATTTCACATATCTCATTCCATCAGCTTATCATATGCTTCTAGCAAACTTGCAAGCATATTTCTAAGTATCCATATACTTTATCCCTCTGGATTGTATATGTCTTTATTACATGCACAACTGCATGTTTACACACAATCATGGAGATCATCTTACTTGAATTTACTTTATCAAGTTCTTTTTCGAGTGCGAACATAATTTTTTCAATGCTCCACTTACTAGGATTCTTTAATTATCTCCCTTGAGATGATGACACTCCATGTCTAAAATCTCGTACTAAATCCCACTTTAGAACCAATAACATATTCAGTTTTCCCATTTGGGACGAATTATGTTTCAATTCCTTTAGAGTGAGATCTTAATTTGGTGTCTGCTTAAAGAAATCACATATAGTAAACTTGTTTGATGATCCATCACCCATGATGGTTTCCTTTATTTTCTTGACATGCTATATGTGAAAAACTTCTGGTTTTTCAACATTTCACAATAATGGTGATAACATTATTGGAGATGGCTATATATCAGTAAACTTCAGGTTTACCACTCATTTATACTTTTGTCATCTTTTTTTTATACATGTCTTTTCATCGTGTGCTCCTCTAGAGCCAATAATAATTTTTATAGTAATAGATATTATACTTACTTATTTTGAGAGAGGAAAAATATTTGTTACCTTTAGTAGTCATGTACGATGACCCAATATCTGATAGATATAACCTCCATCCTGAATCTCAAAATCTTATTCTGGAAGATAATTTTCATATCACATCGATATTTTATTTTCATTTTCTGGACCAACCAGAAAATCTGAATTATCAAGATGAGTATTCAAGCTATGAAAAATGGTTTGGGCTCATAAGAGACGAAGTTTATTTCACTTCCTTTCTCTTTTTCTTTTTGATTCTCGATAGAGATCGGCAAAATATTTGGGAGTACGACAAATATGTACCCAAAATTCTTTCTTGCCGCATCTATAGCAAACATTTTCTGTTTGCTTTTTATCACCCGACCACTTTCATTTTTCGTGGAAGTTTCCATTATTTTCATAGGGATGGAATCTTCTTCCTCGTCCTCTTCCACGACCATGACAGCAGTTTCAACCGCATCTACACCCTCGTCTTTTTCTAGTAAGACCGACTTGATGGTTTAGTATCATGATTTCATTATTTTTTCAGTTTACTTGGAGGATTTACATCAACTTCGATCCTTTCTTTCAAGGATTTAACTATCAAAGACCTTCTAAATCTTTTTTCATGATACACCTCATCTTCTAAACCTTCATTGAATTGGTGTAAATATCATGGTTTTTCTTTTTCTTATCCGATATAGTTTTCAACTTGTCGATGATTTTTCAAAGCTCATTTTTTTTCAGGTACATCTTTGCACCCACTGCCCAAGTCTTATAATTATTTCTCGTAATATCAAGGGCATATATTTTTAGCTTAGTCAAATTTGACATAATAACCATATCTATAGAATAATAATATATAAAGACGGAAATTTAAATGCATAAATTAAAAGCATAAAATAAATGCATAAACTTAAATTACATAAATTTAAAGAGCATAAATAAAATCGGGAGGCTTAGCCTACCACATGATCCGCGGAGTCATAGACTACCATATTGATCATTTTTTCAAAATCCGAGGAGACATGGTTTACCATTTTGACTTTTATTTATTTCAAGGTCCGAGGAGATTTAGTCTGCCATTTTTGATTTTTTTTTTTAATTTACGGAGGCAAAGCCTACCACTTGTTTCTTTGATCGTGAAGGCATAGCCTACTATAACGATCAGTCGGGAAATGCAGCGCTTATCATCCCGATAAATAGATGGAGAAGGCCTAGCCTCCCATTCCAAAATAATAATAAAATTTAAATAAATAAATATATTGAAATACATAAATTTAAACATTACTTCGACTGGTTTAAGAACTTTCGGATTGATAAACCTCAGTTGACCAGAGTTTTGGCGCTGATAACGTGTTGTATAATAAAAGTGAGGTGGTGTTTATATTTATTATTGTATCTATATTAATTAATGGGTGTGTAAAAGTGACAAGACAAAAAAAAAAGAGAGAGATGAGACAACGATGCAGAGAGAGATGTTGAAAGTGATTCAGATTCTTAATTAATTCTTTTCTCTTTTACAACTCTATTTATAGAGAGGAAGAGTCGGTTTATTTCACAGACTGATAATAAAAGAACAAAAATATATATCTGACATCTGTACTGCTGATAATACAAAAACCTCTTGGAACATATGACATGTGGAAGTGATAAGGATGATATGAGACCTTGACAAGTGTCATTGGATAATCATTCATATTTTAAAAAAAAGAGTTTATAAATCTCTTGTCCAGCTTTGTCTGCAATATGGAGAGAAAAGTGGATTGGACAAAGGGGAAGATGATGAATAGCAGCTATAACATCCCGGTTTGTGGTTTATGAAAAAGTTTAAAAGAATTGATTTGGCTACCTATATCACCAAAGTGCACTTATCTTTTTCGTCACACATCCGTTTAGAACTCTAGGGTTAAGCGTGCTTGAGCTGAAGTAGTGGAAGGATGGATGACCTATCGGGAAGTGATTCGCGATACCGTGCGAGTGAGGCCAAAGCACGGAAAAATATCATGTGGTGATTGCAGGGTCAGTAAAGAATGATTTCGAACCTTCGGAAAAATTAACGGACCGACTGACAGACGGAATTGGGCCATGGGTCGACTGAACGGGCATAGATGGCCCATTATCCGTGGATGGTCGAGGCATTACTGCAACTTTCATCATCTCGTCAATTCATGGGGAAATGCCTCATAAGGAGAGAGACGAGACCATTAATGTGTTTCCTTTATGCGGCAGTCACATTCTGATCACTATAGATGTGTATGTCACGTGGGATTGATCAGTACCGGCCCTGGGTACAAGATGGACAAGCAGCAGCTTCCGGCCCTAGATAAAATAACAAAATTTTCGGCCCTAAATTTAACAAAATCTTCAATAGTTCTGGTGATTTAACTAGAAACTGATACGTGTTGATGTGAAGAGTTCGAATCACTCTTGAGTGTTTTTTTTTTTTACTTTTTCCTCTTTTTTCTTAAATTATTAAATTATAGGCTCACAATTTTCTTTTGCTTCCGGTCCTTAATTTCTCTGGACCGAGCCTGGATTGATCACTACAGATCAATGTGTAATGATCTCGTTGATAAGTGATATTGTGTGGAGGCAAGAAACACTGGGACTAGTATGTCACCCTTATACTCGGAAGTGGAAGAGCTTGTCTGGACAATGGAATGCATGAGAAATTTATGTTAGTTTCATGTCAAATTTTCAACGGGTTGTTCTCAATTAATGAAAATGGTTACAGAACCAGAAGAATAGCCAGATTTTGCAAGTTATTTGAAAGATATCAAAATCTTGAAATGAAGTTTTCACAACTCAGAGATCATTCATGTACCACGAACACATAATCAAAGGACGGATAGTCTTGCACGTAGTGCGAGGAAAAAAAAATCGTTTGTCGTTCGCATTGATGCGAAGTTACTAGTGTGGTTTCCATAGTAGTCCTCGTGAGTCTATTTATGTTGTTGACAAAAAAAAAAAGTATTCAAGTCAATGATACCAAACATTGAGTTAAGATGATTTCTTAAGTTGACATAACCATTAAACCAGATATTAAACCTCAGGCATGAATTCTTCTTATATTCATCTTCAGATGCACCTTTGTAATGATTTATATACTAGTTACTTAATAAACTTAGATTCAAACACATTAAAGAGTTTTTTCAGTTTTTGTAAAGAGGTATAAAATATTACTATACAAATATATATGCATTGTATTTTTGATACACCATACCAATTTTCGAAGCAGAGATCTAAAGTCATCTAGACGTGATCCTACAAGCGTAAAGTATATATATGCTATATCCAATGTACATAATTCGATGTCTCTTACATCGAGTGATGATCGATATGACGTTCGACAAAATATTTGGATTTCTAAATTTTCAATGTTTTGTTTTGCTATAATCTTTTTTTTTTCTTGAGTATATAAATATATCTAATTTACATATTTTGTATTATTTTAAATATAAATACTTTGTACTCTTAAGTCTTACTCATAGATTTCAAGTTTGTAACATCACAGTTAGATTACATTTGATCTCTGATTTAGATAATTTCATGTTGTGCATCAGCAGTACGATGCATACTAGATGAGGCGCAAGCGCGAGGTGAATTTCTTATAGTAATGTTTGTTCATTAAATGATTTTAACATTTTGCAACACTAATATTTTTATCGATTGTAAAATAATAAATACAAACGTTTATCTCTTAAATGTATCATCGTTGTTGAAGAGTTAAAGTATTACAGCTTATTTTAGTTATTTTTAAAACTTCATACGCACATAAAAAAATTATTTTTGCGACATCGATTGTAAAACGACGAAAGGGGATTAGGTTTTCTGCTTTCGATTTTTTACTATTGATTCTCCATAAGTGATTTTATTTTCTACCTCTACAAAATTGTGTTTTCGTTCTCGTTTTTCTTTTATTGAGATGAGTTTTGTTTCTTTTATTAACTTCTTCTACGAATTCGGTGAATTACATAAGTGTTAATTAAAAAAGATAGACATCTGTAAAAATTAGTTCCACTCCAGATATATATCTAAGAATCAAATTTTTGAAGAAAATCACCGACAAACTCTATTCACAGGTTAGTATTCAAATCTAATATATCAAGCTGTTATAGAATATAAATGAATGCTCAAAATATAAATGTCTGTCTAGTATATATTCACCAGTTCGGTCTAAAAATCATCTAATTCTAGAACAACAAAAAAATTATTTATTTTATTAACCTACGCTTTTGAAGTTTAATTACTTAATATTATACCGATAAAAATATATATAATACTCTACCATTCTAGTTAAATGATTTATTAAATGATAAATCAAAAAACTTATAAAATAGTTAAAATCTCTCATTCTTACAATTATAATAGATAGATAAGATGTTAGGGAGAACCGAATATAAGACAAATGATCAAATCTCTCATTCTTCAAACAAACTCAAAAGGAGGTTATTCGAATGTTGTCATGACCAGGGTTCTAAAAATCGGTCTAGGCGGCGCCTAGGCCCCCGCCTAGGCAGCAACTCGGTCCTATCCGAAACGATTTTTTTTTAAAATCCGATTTATATGATTTAAATTGATTTAAACTGTTCTAAATCGGTTAAAATTGGTTAAAATCGATCTAAAATTTACTATATATGTTAAATAAAGCAATAATATTATTACAAATCTACAAATTTGTCTACTTTCTTCTGTTTTGTATATCTAATTTTGATAATTCATCACAATAATTTTATAATTAAATTTAAAAACTAAAATATGTTATACAAATGTATAAAATATATAAAATAAATCAACAATTTACTAACGCCTAGGCCTCGCCTAGGCCCCGAATAATCTGCCTAGTCGCTAGTCCTCTATAAAGCGCCTAGTTACCGCCTAGCAATTTTTAGAACATTGGCCATGACATTTCATTAAAAGCCTTTTAGGAATAAAAATCAAGACTAAATTATTTAATCTGAATGAAATAATATATAAATAGTACTTCCAATATAAAGAATCACTTTGATTTGAAGAAGTGAATTTCTGGAATTATCAGGATCAAATAACATATTAGAAACCAAACATTTAAAAAATAACTTGTATACATAAAATTATATACATTAGAATAAGCATATAAATCAAAACCAATACCTTTTGTTAATTTACAATCAAGTTTTTTGTAAATAAATCAAAACAATTATTTTATATATTTGATATGGTATATAATTAAACTTTAGTGATATTGACATGGATATATATATATATATATATATATATATATATATATATATATTATTTTAGTATAAATATTTATTATTGACACTTCCTACTGATATGATTTTACTAACATTTGTATATTTGCTGTAACAAAAATTTAAACTATTAATTACAAAACTTTTAATGTGAGATTTTTCTATACAAATTTAAAAATTAAACATTAAGATCTCAATAATTTTTCACTGCAAATTTTGAAATTAACATATCAATACATATTTTATGTAGTATATCATTTTATTTAAATGATATTAAAATATATATATATATATAATATAAATATCTATTAATGAGACTTCATTTTCATACGATTTATGATCATTTGTGTCTTGCTTGAATCAAAAAAAGTTAAACCGTTGATCACAAAATTTTCAATGTGGGACTTTTACCAGTTTTAGTATTTTATAGTCGTTTTAAAAAATTTAAAATATAACATGTAAAAAAATCTAATTTTTTATATGCTTAATGTTATTGTTTAATTTATTTTAATAATATAAAATTAAACAAAAATAAGAGAGAATACAAAAATTATTATCAAACATGTATTATTCATAATCATCAATTGTCATATATATGTTAATCATATTAGGTAATTCCATAGCTTTTATTTAAAGAAAGAATTGAGAATATTTTTTTGTATAGTACTAATCAATTTGATAATTAGTTTAATAAAAAGTATAATATATATTATACTTTTTATTAAACTAACTATCAAATTGATAGTTAGTTTAATGTAATGTAATGTAACGTTCTAGTAATATTTTACTATAATATCAATTTGATAGTTAGTTTAATGTAGTGTTCCAAGATTAATATATAGGGGATATGTTTGTCTTGTAATATTTTACTAGGTAATAACTCGTGCCTTGCGCATAATTAACTATTTAATAAACGTAGATTGAAAATGTACGAAATTATAATCATTTTGTTAAAAGATATGTAGTTTACATTTACGGGACGTAACAACATTTAGGACAATTTGTCTTCATTTGATTTTAACATAAATATATATGTATACATTTTATCAAAAAAGGTAACTGATTGTATATCATATATATAAAAATACACTTTAAAATATAGATTATTAACATAAATTATAAACTTACGGTTTTAAAGGTAGTTTGTTAATATATAGTTATAGTAGTGAGGGATGTTTTTGTATACATAGTATGTATACGAAGCCTATTTGTATTTTTTGTATAATTATTACTACTAATTTGAAACGTTTTACATATATATGTACAATTTTTTATAATTTTTTATAATAAAATGTAAATATATATTTTCTTTTCAAATTTACCAAAAATAATAATCACCTTTTTATACAAAATATGATTCATTAATGTACATAAAAAGTATTTTTTAAATATAATTATCTTTTTCACAAAGGAAATTAACATTCAGTAAATATAATATATATATATATATATATATATATATATATATATATATATATAAATGTACATAAGTGAAAATATTTACCTTTCCAAATTTTAATTATTTCAAACCTCACGACACATAGCACTGAATGTTGACCATGAAGCTAGATAGCTTCATTAACATCTGAAGCAAATTTACCCCACAACACCAATGGAATTGAATAAAGTAATTGTACTCAATGTTGCGACGCAGTTCAATCCAAGCTTTGTTACTTTCCCATTGACTGGCACAACTTCAAGATGTGTCACTTCCACGATATGTCCGATCAAATCTGCAAGATTGAAATAAAAACTTTGAGAACCATGGTAGTTAACATAAAAAAATTAAGGATTATTTAATAATTTACTTACTTACCAATCAAGTAATCCGAATTGAGAGTTCCCTCTAGAATGGTTTTGTAATTGAAGTCACTGCTCTTGGTAAATCTTCACTGTTTCTCACACGGTTGTTGACATGAAGCTTATCTTGTAAAGGTGTTTCACCCGAATCAAAGAGAAGTTTGTGACATTTTTTGATCTGCCTCCAGCCAGGAAAGGATTAAACTGGTTCGCTAAATCTTTTTCCAAACTTGCGTGAATCTTGTCACCCTATTTAAGAAAGAGTCAACAAATTAATTTAAGATCTTGTAGCATATAGAACTAAAGTTAGAAAATATTCATGTTATTAGACCATGGCTTGTATCATTGTATTCATTTGTTTATATGCTTACAGTGACGTAGGTCACTAATAAGGTTACTCACATTAGCATTGATGAGCACTATTTCATATAGTGAGACCACCGGCGGCTGAGTACTACTTTCAAAGTCGGATTACCTTCATCCTGATTTCCACATTGATTTGAAAGTATTGAGCTCAGAAGCTGTGTTAATGACGTCAAAAAAGAGAGAAGAGTTTTGAAGTTTAATCGGGTATGGGTTCTCTACTTTAAATACTAATCTTGTTTCCAGTATTGATAGTTCCATGTAAAAACTATTCGATATATTTTGCATTAATATAACTTTCCACTATCACAAACTAATAGAGAATATCTTAATAATAAAAATATTGACAAAACATATAAGGTTTAAAGGCTTCTACACCCAGGTCTGGGGTTCGAACCCCAGACAACGCAATTTTTACAGGAAGAGGTCTGAGTTTCAATTCCCGGAAAAGACGAATTTTGCAAAAAATTAGAGAAAATGCTTACAAGAGATCTTCAGCATTGCGCAAGGAATACCGTCAGGAATGGATCTCATAGGGCTACTCAGGGTGATGCAGTGTGGCGTGAATCCTCAAAAGGCAGGTAGAATTATCGGCTGTAATATCGTCTATGTAATATTTCTCATAATTTGTAATAGCATAATTAACCAGACAAAAAAAACATATAAGGTAACAAAACTAATTACTAACCTTTATACCCAAGGTTTAAAATTCTTTAGTCTAAAGTAAAATTTCCTAGGCAGGCTTTGTATTACCTTACTCAACCGACTACATTTTTTAATATTTTCTATACTCACTTTCTGTTTGAAACTTTGAATACAATTTGATAACTTATATAAACTTCCTAATCAAGCTAAAAGTCATATAATTAATTAACTATATATGTGTGTTTAATAATTATTAATATGCATTTCAAAAAGACAATTATAAATAAATGTCAAATCAGTTTAGACTAAATCAATTTTGTACTTTGGTTTAAAAATCATTTTTACTTCGTTATATGGTTTGGATTATATAGTTATTAGAAGGGTGTCCGCGTTTCGCGCGGAATATTGTTTTATTGCTGTTAGATATGGTTTTTTGGATGATGTAATTAAGTGGTCTTTCTTATTTATAAAGAGAATTATTTGATGTTTTATTGTGTTATGTAGTATTAGGTAATATGTTAATATATTATGTATTTGTTTTTCAATAATGTGTTGTTGTGTGTATAATAGTAATTGTGTGGTGAAGTGAGCTTTTAATGTAAATTATATTGAATTTTAATAACTTTGCATTTATGCATTTGTTAATTTTAAGATTGATGATTTTAGCGTCAGAATTGTATTTTACTTTGTCACATTTTTGAACATTACTCTTTTAAAATGTTTTTTGCCCACTCTCCATATTTTGACCCTGAGTCATCTCCATCTATGTAATTCGCTTACCTTTCCGTTGTGCTGTGCTTCTCGCCATCACTGAGAAAAGACTCACCTTTGTGTTCTTGTTTTTCCTCACATTCATCTCTTGTGATATTATCTGGTATTTGTTATAGATCATGCTTACAAATTCCCAATTGTGCGGTTGTTTTTCACTGTGTTGTAGGTTGTTTTGGTCAATATTGGTCCTCTTCTTTTTTAGATTTTGGCTAATTTTAGGAACTACATCTTGTTGGGTTGGGTCAGAGTTCAGTTGTCTTTGATGTTGTCTTCCTCTCGTT
>NC_027756.1:34214374-34237220 GCF_000695525.1 Brassica oleracea var. oleracea
TAGGTTTAGATTATGCGTTGTATTCTAGTTTTTTCTTATTAGTTTGGTTATTTGTGGAAGTTGTAGGGCAGTTCTGAGCGAAGTGACCTATCTTATCACATCGGTAACACTCAACCTTTGATGTGTCTCTCTCTTGCCTATAATATCTGTTTTGTTGATATCCAAATCTACCACGACCTCTTCCTCGATATCCATACCGACCGCCTCTTCCCGAATCATACATATCCTGTTGTGAGAGTCTGCATACATAAGTTTATCTTGGTTTTGCTCGTCATGCTTATCTTCTTCCTCATCATGAATTCTCTCATCATAAAATAATAGAAAATGGTAAAATAACAAAAATAATAGAAAATATTTAAAATTATTTATTTATTTATTTTATTTATTTATTTTTTATTCATCTTGAATTTTAGTGACCAATAAAATAAATTATCAAATTTTATACAAAGATGGTTAATATTAAAAGAATAAATAGTGCATAATTAGAAAGTACTTCGCTAAATTGCAATAATCTATAAGAAAAAGGACTTAAAATGTTAAAAAAAAAATATGAAAGACACATGTCATCAAACCCCCTTGCCACTTGTCATAAGAAGAGAAAATGCTTACTTTATATATAAAGAAGATTGGGTCAAAATTCACTCATTCCACGACGACATGCACCCATCTGCTTTTTCTAGTTTCTTGTAATATCTAGAAATGATTAAAAAAACATAGTAAACATTCAAACACCCATCTGCTTAATATTATGAAATTAATATGTCTAAGTTTTATAACTTATAAAGAAAAAGTAAAGTACACAGGCCCGGCCCTCAAAAGCTCTACAAGAACAAAAGCTGGAAGCCCAAAAATAAAAAGTTGGCCGCGTGGTGGTGTCGAACCCGTCACCTTGAGGGGATTTTCAACCTAGTTTGACCATCTAACCTACTGAGATATTTTATAAATAGGCTGAACTTTCTGTTAATTATCAAGGACCGGAATCGGATGCTTCTAATGCTTATGCCCAGGGCCGCTACTGAAAGTACATCCAAACAACCATGCATGTACGTCAACATGACAATCATCGTCAACATGAATCTAACACTTGAAGGTTCATTTTGCTATATGCCCACAATCATGGATACATACGTTAATTCTTTTCTCTTGGCAACCTGTTTTTTTATATCGACTCAGTCGCATCGCAGAACCCGTTGCAAGGTCTCCGCCACAGTTAAAATTTCGCTGTAACTGCTCCACCATTTCTCAGTCTCTATCATCGCTAGCTTCTCGTCTGTCGTCGTATTGCTAGAGCACTCTCCCGGGGACTTTGAGAGAGCTCCGTAGGCCACTTAGTTAGCGAGGGAATCTTTCTCATTATAACCATGGCATTTAAAAAGTTAACAGAAACTATAATGTTAAAAGAGTTTTTATTGCTATCGCAAGCTTACTGTCAGATATCAAAACTCTTTTTATTTACTGACCCGCGAGATGTAAAAATTGGAAACATGTTTTGTTAATTATGTAAACTAGGTTAAGATCCGCGCCTTGCGCGGGATCAACATTATATATATAAATTATTTTATGTATTAAATATTTTTACATATTGTAAAATAATAAATACATATTAAATAATTAAAAATCAGTAACTATTAAATATATAATTAAATTGGTGCGAACATATAAATCAATTTTATTAATCCAAATTTTTTTTTTATATTTGATAGGATATGTTATTAAATTTAAATGATACTATCATAGATAATATATTTTAGTATATTTTTAATATTAATGTCTATTAAATGATGATTTCTACTCATATAGTTTTTTTGGTCATTTGTATCTTTAATAGAAAAAAATTTAAATTATTGATAACAAAATTTTCATTGTGGGATTAATGGTTTTATTAATTTATAATTTTAAAAAAAAATAAGTTGTCAATCATCGTTCAAAACTTTTATCAAAAAAATTGTTCAAAGTAAATTTTGAAACTAAAATATTTTATTTATATGGTTTATAGTTTAATTTAAAACGATATATATATTAATCTTAATAATTAATTAAATTAAACTTTTTTCTTATATAATTTTTGTAATCATTTATATTTTGTCTTAGCAAAAATTTTAAACCATGGATCATAAAATTTGAATATGAGACTTTTAACAGTTTTAGTAATTTATAGCCGTTTGTAAAAATTCAAAATATAACATATACATAAAAATCTAATTTTTTTTATATGGTTATTGTGGTTGTTTAATTTATTTAATAGTTTAAAATTAAACAAATATGATAGAAGATACACTATTTTTTATCAAATCTTTATTATTCAAAATCATTAATTGCCATATATACTTTAGCCACATTAGACAATTCCGTAAATTTTATTTAAGAAAATAATAAAGTACATTAATGATGAATTTCTTGTTAGTTTAATAAAAAGCTTATTATATAATTAGATGGACCAACATAATTCTGTAATGATTCTTTTTTTTTTTTTTTTTTGTCAGCAATTCTCTAATGATTCTAAGAATCATTTTATTGATGACATGTGGGTACAAAAATAAATTGTAATGCTTCTCAAATAATATATAGGGGATTTGGGATGAGAAACGTTCTCCAAGAGACACGTCAGCACTCTAAAATTTAAATCATTATGAGGCTGACATGTCACAATAGTAATGTGAACGCATTTATTGACAATGCTTCTCTTGTAATATATATTTAAAAAAACTTGTAAATTTGTTTTGGATATAGATTTCTTATCTAATTATCCCAAGATTGAAATGCAACTAAGATAGTGATATTTATCCATTACATGCAAATGTATCTACAAACTATGTTCCAAGAAAATAGTAAATACATCATATTCCTTTCTTTTTTTGGTCTAATGTTAAGACATATTCCTTTGTTTAAAAATGTAAAAACACTTTAGGAAAATAAATTGATGTTTTGAAATATATGATGTTTTGATTAGTTTTAATTTTACTAAAAACTACGACTAGTTACATTGTGAAACTTTTTATAACTGGTTGAATCATTTTTAATAATAAGTTTTGAAAAATAGGTTCTTATGTTCTTGTTCTTTTATCCAAAACTACATGTTGGAAGCTGTGCGAAGGGCGATAAAAAAGGCGATTCTCGATCTCTCAATCTCCGCTGTCTCCGACGACAGTTGGGATGGATCCAACGGCAGGCCAGGGAGATCCTCCGGCTCCGATTGTGAACAAATCTTGGGTTACGTCGGCGAAGCAGAATAAGGTTTTGAAGAAGTATGATCTGGATATCTCAACCTCATAAGGGAATCAATCAGTGGAGGTGCCATCAGCGGTAATCGATGAAGCAAATCTGCTATGGGAAGACTTTGTGATAGCTCGATTTCTAGAAACAGCTCCACATGTCGCGAAGGTACATGTGATTCTGAATAAAATTTGGACGTTTGGAGATAAGTTGCAGAAGATTGATGTGTATGAGATGGATGAAGTCACTATGAGAATTCGAATTCCAAATGAAGCTGTTAGGGAGAAGATTGTAAGGCACGGTATGTGGAACATAGCAGGAATTCCGATAGTGGTATCTAAATGGTCTCCGGTCAAAGATGAATCACAAGCGAAGTTAACTCTCCTATGGGTACACTTGACGAAGGTTCCGATGAATATGTACTCTTGGGAAGGACTGAGTTTCATAGCGAGTGCTGCTGGAATACCAGACAAACTACATCCATAAACGATCGCGTGCACAAACTTTGAAGTACCAAAGGTATGTGTCAAAGCAGACCTATCGAAACAGCTGCCATCGAAGATGAATTTTTCCATACAAAGTGTGGAAACTACGGTGGAATTCACATATCCTTGGCTGCCTTTGATGTGTGGATCTTGTGGGAAGTGGGGTCACTCTGAAAAGATATGTTCGCTGAATAAGATGGAAAGGATGAGAAAAAAGAAGCACAGGAACCAGAGACAGAAGCTCGAGGAGGAGCAGAAAAACTGGAAGGAAAAGAAGAGAGTAAAACAGAGGAAGAAGTGATTAATGTTACAGAAGAGGACGAAGAAGTAAATGCTCAACAATGGAAAAAAGTATCTCCAGAGAAGGCTAGTAGAAGTCCATTGAAACAGGAACTGCAGTTTGGACATGTGAGAATTGCTACCCCATCGAGATTTGCGGCACTGAGTGTATTGGATGAGGAAAATGAAGAAGGTAATCATAAGCAAATGGAGGAAGGTGAAATACATCAAGAGGAGTCAGGAAGTAAAAAGCAGGATGATGGGAAATTAAAAAGAATAGAGATGGAAGGAGGAAGACAGATGCTTCCTAGAGAATCAAAGACCAGATATAAAGTACTTTCGGCTGCTTCGAATCATACCAAGAATGATCTTGGGAATATGGAAAGGAGTACCCAAAGAAATCATTAATGTCGGGTTTTTTCTGGAATATAAGAGGATTTAACTAGTCAGTTAAGCAAGGTATTGTTCGAAGTTGGGTAAGGAGTCAGAATATGCAGTTTGGATGTTTGATTGAGACAAGAGTGAAGGAAAAGAGGGCAGGGAAGATTATTTCAGGAAGTTTTTCAAGGTTGGGACAGTATATCAAATTACGAGCACCACAGATTGGGAAGATTATGGGTTGTTTGGGGGCCAATGGTGAGATTGACTCCAGTGTATAAAAGTAATCAGCTCATCACGTGCTCTGTGTTAATGAAGGGGAAGGGAGAAGAGTTTTTCTGTAGTTTTGTTTATGCTTTGAATGGGGTTGAAGAGAGGAAGAGTATGTGGGAAGAGTTGAAGGATCACCATGATGCTCCGATGATAAAACACAAGAAATGGATGATAATGGGGGATTTCAATGAGATTTTGGAGGGAGAGGTACATTCAGATTATGAAGATATTCCAAGGGTTCCACCGGGTATGAGGGACTTTCAAGAGGTCGCTAGATACTGCAGTCTAACGGATATGAGTTACCAGGGGTCGAAGTTTACTTGGCGCAACAAGAGGGAAGATGGACTAATATATAAGAAGTTAGATCGAGTTCTGGTTAATGAGGAATGGCTTCATACTTCAAAAGCTTATTGTGTATTTGAATCGGGATGGTGCTCGGATCATTTAAGATGTAGAATACACTTGGATGTGGAGGAGAAGAAGAAAATAAGGCCTTTTAAATTCACAAATTCGATTTCTAAGATGGAGGAGTTCATTCCTTTGATGCGGGATCAATGGAGGGGCAGAGAAGCCTTATATCACTGTACTTCTGCAATGTTTATGCTAACTAAACAACTTAAAGCTTTGAAGCAGCCTCTGAGAATGTTAAGTAAGATAAAGATGGGTGATTTGTCTAGGAGAATGAGAGAAGCGTTTGTTGATCTATGTGAAAAGCAGAAGTTGACTCTAGAGAGACCAGTACTGGAGACAATCAATGAAGAGATCAAGGCTTATGATAAATGGCAAAGGCTAGCAGGGTTAGAGGAAGAATTCTTAAAGCAACGATCGAAGTTACATTGGTTGGATGTTGGCGATGGAAATAACAAGGATTTTCACAGTGCTATAAAGATAAGAGAAGTGAGAAACAGTATAAGGGAGATAGTTCGAGCTGATGGCACTATAGCAAAAATGGATGATGATATAAAGGAGGAGGCATAAAAGTTTTTTGCTGAGTTTATGACGGCTCAACCTCAGGATTTTGAAGGAGTTACAGTGGAGAAGTTAAAGGAGATATTGAGATTTCAATGCAGTAATGAGGACTGTGAGAAGTTGGAAAGAGAAGTTTCAAAGGAAAAGGTCAAGAGTGCTTTGTTTAAAATGCCAGGAGATAAATTCCCAGGACCAGACGGTTTTACATCAGAGTTCTTTAAAGAAGCATGCCCAGTAATAGGAGAAGATGTAACAGTGGCAGTCCAATCCTTTTTCCAGAAGGGGTTCTTACCTAAGGGAGTGAATTCCACTATTCTGGCGCTAATACCAAAAAAGAGGAGGCAAAGGTAATGCCTAAATGTATATCTCTCAGCCAGTCTGCGTTCATAAAGGAGAGGCTTATCATGGAAAATGTTCTTCTAGCAACAGAGATTGTGAAGGATTATCACAAGGAGGAAATATCACCTAGATGTGCTATGATGATAGACATATCGAAGGCTTTTGATTATGTACAGTGGTCCTTTCTCCTCAATACTTTACGAGCTATGGGGATGCCGGAGAAATTCATTCTTTGGATAGCACTATGTGTCACAACGGCCTCCTTTTCGATTCAAGTAAATGGAGAACTTGCTGGGTATTTTCAGAGTAGAAGAGGTTTGAGACAGGGATGTTCTCTTTTTCTTTATCTATTTGTGATCTGCATGAATGTGTTATCAAAGATGCTAGATGATGCAGCACAAAAATGTCTAATTGGATACATCCTAAATGTAAGAACATAGATCTCACCCATCTATGTTTTGCAGACGACTTAATGGTGTTCGCAGATGGAAATAAAAGATCAGCGGAGGGAGTTCTGAGGGTGTTTGAGGAGTTTGATACAATGTCTGGATTAAAAATAAGCCTGGAGAAGTCTACATTGTTCTTGGCTGGTTTCACTGATCAAAAAAAGGAAGAGCTGCTAAATCATTTTCCGCTAGCTGTGGGGAAGCTTCCAGTGAGATACTTGGGGCTCCCTTTGCTTACAAAAGATATGACAGTTACTGATTTCTTGCCGCTTGTTGAAAAGATAAGGAAATGAATTGGAACTTGGACATGGAGATTCTTATCGTACGCAGGGAGGCTACAACTGATAAACTCAGTGATCACAAGCTTGGCGAACTTTTGGATGGCGGCATTTCGTCTACCAAGTGGGTGTATTAAAAACATTGAAAGACTATGCTCAGCTTTTCTGTGGTAAGGACCAGAGTTGAATAGTAGGAAAGCTAAGGTTTCCTGGTCAGAGATAAGTCGAATTAAACAAGAGGGAGGATTGGGTATTAGGCCACTGAAGGAGATGAATGAAGTTAGTATTTTGAAGTTGATATGGAGGATCTTATCTGCAAACTCACTATGGGTGAAATGGGTGCACACTTATCTCATACGGAACAGTTCAATATGGACAGTTAGAGAAACTGCTTTAGGCTCTTGGATGTGGAAGAAAATACTGAAGTGTAGAGACAGAGCAAAGCAGTTCTATAAAGTTGAAGTGAGAAATGGTATGAAGGCATCTTTTTGAAACGAAGCTTGGTCCCCGCTTGGCTGTTTAAAAGAGCTTGTGGGGAATGGATATTATGATATGGGAATTTCAGTTGATGAGAAAGTGAATGATTGCAGAAGTCATAGGAGGAAGAATCATAGAATCCCAATATTAAACAGAGTTGTAGTCGAGATTGAGAAGTTTAAAGAAACAAGACAGCCTGAGGAGGAAGATGACTCCCTCTGGAAATGTGGAGATGATAAATACAAAAGGAGATTTCTAACGAGAGAGACATGGCAAATAATAAAAGAGAAGCACCGAGGTTTTGATGCAGTTTGGTTCAAACACTCAACCTCTAAGTTCTCCTTTTTGGGGGTTGCTGTGAAAAATAAACTTGCTACAGGGGATCGCATGTTGAGTTGGAATGCAAATGTTGATGCATCATGTATCTTCTGTAAAGAACCGGTGGAAACAGTTACCCATCTCTTTTTTGAATGTTCTTTCTCGCAGCAAATATGGGGATGCTTGGCAAGAGTTATGAGAGAGCATTACACAGACTGTTGGTGGGAAATCGTGAGATTTATTACTGATCAATGTCATGATAAACTTCAGCTTTTCACAGCGAGATATGTTTTTCAAATGGCTGTGCATAGCATTTGGCGGGAGAGAAATCGAAGAAGACATGGGGAAAAAAAACCCCAGCTACTCTATTGACAAGATTGATAGACAAAACAGTGAAAAACAAGTTCTCCATTATTCAGAAGAAGAGAGATAAGAAACTGGAGGGAGGTTTGAGCTACTGGTTTGGAGCAAGATAAAGTTGAAGCAGTATAGAAATTTCATAATGGAGGTAGTTTAAATTCAAAAAAGTTTGTATAGAGAGGTTAGTAAAAGGAAGCACACAGATGTAACAAGGGTTTTTTTTTAATTAATTTAACAGTCAATTCAAAAAAAAAAAAACTACATGTTGAACAGAAGAACTATATTGTTATGAGATCTGCTGTGGAGGTTTGGTTCCAAAGCCTAAGAATGTCCGCTCAAGCCTCAAGGAGATAAAACAACGGCACAATTAACTATTGGCTCACGTTCTGACTCGTAAGACTAAGATTGAAGGGCAAAAAAACTTCAAATAGTTAAAGCTGCTCAACCAGCGTAACTCATCATCATTAGGTCTATTCGGGTCCAGATGGGCCTCGAAACTCTCCCCAAAAATTCAACGGACCCTCGCGACGATTCTGCTTCCCGGCATATTATGGAAGGAAGAGAAAGGGGAAAAACTCGAGGCGTCATTAAATTCAAACGGGCCCGTTGGGCCTCGAAACTCTCCCAAATGCCCAGCGGACCCTCGCGACGTTTCAGCTTCTCGTCTAAATCAGATGTCGGTCATCTTAAAATCAGAGTAAACCAACGGTTAATCTAGACACGTCAGTCGGGACTCGAATATCCGCGACTAATCGATTTCAAGCGGAAATATTCCAGAACCCTCCATGCGACACAACGATCAAAATAAGCGATAAAGCTTCTACTGCTCGCTTCCGAGAAAACGACGCTGTGCGACTCACCGACCAACCGCTCCAACTTTCCGATAGGCCTTCTATTCCCTCAAACCTTCAAACCTTAGAATCCATCACGAGCCAGAAAGCACTTCGCTCACTAATGGACTGGGGGGGGGACTTAATGTAGAGGATGGATTTGACCATCCCACAAGGCCCGAGGAATAGAAAGGCCTGGCCCGGATTAGGATGAGCTACGGCTCGATCGGTCGGCTCAAGAGTCAGGTCTCTCGGCTTGACTCTTGAGTACTTTTAGTCGATCATCATCGACTGAGATACATCCAGATCAGCGGCTGCTCGGACGCCTACGGGCTTCTCGGCCCAGCAGAGGAGGCCCACCAAGATGGCGTAAATTAGGTCAAGGACGAGGCATCAGGATGTCTATATAAGGGAAAGGGGAGACAACGAGAGATGGATCCGAAATCATTGACCAAGACTTGGCGGCTAGATTAGGGTTTTCACCTTTGCTTCATCTCGCCGTTAGTTGTACTTTTCCGGTAGCTCATCGAGCCACCGGCTTTCTTTCTGTCGCACTCTCTTCTTTCCCCTTGTAACCGACCGAACGTTCGCCCGACCATAAATAAGACGTCTTTGTTAAACCCACATCTTCTTTATTACCGTTTTCCGATAAAACATTATTGAATTACGCGGCTTGACCACATTCATTTGGGACGATAACGGATATGCCTCGCTCAGACATACCGACTCGTTTAAAAATTGTGATAGATAAGTAATATTCTATATTATTTAAATGGAAGTGCAAATAAAAATTAGTTCTTAGACTTGCCACTGAAGTAATTAATTGAGCATATGTTTAAGTAATCATTGTCTTTTTTAAAATTAATGATGTATTCTCTCCTTTTCGATTTAGTTGTCGTTGTAGAGAAAAATTTTCGTTTCAAAATAAGTGTCGTTTTCGAGTTTCAATGTAAAATTTATTAATAAGATTCTCCACTTTATTTTTCTATTGGTTGAAATATGGTTAGGTGTATTATTAATTGTGTTTTTATTTTGGAAATATACAAAATCATATGTTTTATTAATCTGTGTGTATAAACCTAGAACGACAATTAAAATAAAACGGAGGGAGTAATAATTACTCTTAATTTTAGGCTTTCCATGTATTTTCCAAAATTATAAACATTTCCTAAATTGAATCACAACAAATTCAATATAAATCTTTTAATTTAGCTATCTCATATCAATACTGGGGTTGATTGGCAAGTGCTTTAAAAGTGTTGTGAGATCTCTCTACCGCCTAATTTATTTCTAGTTCTACAGCCCAAATTTTTACCAATCATGCTTTGTAAATTTTATTAAAAACTACGTATTTTTCTTTTCTTTTTATTTATTTTTAGCTGTGGAAAACCATAAATCTAGAGCACTTATTTTTTACTTTAGAAAATTTATATGTAAATCATTGAATCTTTTTAAACCTATAGCTAATATTCTACAGCAAAATTATACAGCCACAGCAAAAAAAAAATCTAAAGTTTTATTTCTAAAGTAAAAATATAAACCTACAACTCCTTCCAATTATCTCCACTGTCTATACTATTAAAGCAAGATACACTTTGTTCTTTTTTCCATTAATTTCCTCTAGTTTTTAGTCTAGCCGTGTCTTTCATTATGAGTAATTTAAACATTTTAAAATTGAACCATATTCGTTAACAAATAATGTGAAGGAATATATGTAATTTATTCTCGCCAGAATTGTTTGCTATGTAACTGTTTAAAAGCTGTTTAAATGTTATTCCTTAATTTTAGCCTTTCATTATTAATTAATTTCGACCAAAAATTTAATTTAGGAATATTCCAGAAAATAAAAATAAAAAAATTACATTTTATAATCTCTATTTTCTACCATTTCCTTTTAAGGACCATATTTATTATTCTAAAAACTATTTACTTGAATTTTCTAAAAATATACCCACTATAACTTTGTTTTTTTATTTATTATTTAAAGCTTATTATATTCAAAACTTATAATTTTACTATTTACCAAAATGTTATAAATTTATAATATAATATTTGTAGTATGATTTATATGAAAAATAAAATATTAAATCTATATATCTATGAATTTTAATACAAAATCATGTAATATTAAATATCTATAGTAGTATATGTCAATTAAAAAGTTGATGTAGTCTACACTCTAGATTTGTTTCTTATATATATTTTTTATTTAAATATTTGTAGTGAAACATGTCATTCAAAAAGTTATTGCAATCAACTGACGAGATATCTTATCTTCTAATTTCATACATTTAATATTTAATATTTATAGTGAAATATGTCACGAAAATTCTGATGCAATCCACTCAGGAAATATTCTCCTTTACCTATACTAGCAAGATATTTCAAAAATAATCTTACCCTATAAGTTTATGATGTTATTTTTATGCTTCTGATTTAGTAAATTTATTTATTTTAGAATGTTAAGACTTCATATATTTACATATATTTTTTGTTTGCTGATTCTTCATTTTCCTCGGTTTTTTCCTCTGAACTAAGCAATTGAATTTTCTATAAATCTCAGGTAAATTCATTATCTTCACATTTCATATTTATTTTCCAGATTAGATCTAATCATGGTCAGTTTAATGTCACAGATTTATTTCATTGGAATAACTATGGAAAAAATAGTCGCCCAAAGAATCCAAAACTATTTGACATCAACCCTTCAAATTAGGGTCTGATTGGTAAGGGATGTAACTTTAAAATTTTTGCTGTAGAAAGATTTTTTGCTGTGGCTTTAGATTTTATTGCTGTAGAATTTTATGGAAAGCACTAAAAAATTGGTTTGGATATTTGGCTCTGCAGAGCACTTGTACAGCTGTAGATTATTTCAAGAGCTGTGGTTTCAAAAAAAAATTTAAAGCTTGATTGCTCTGAATTTGTTGCTTTAGAAATAAATATGGATGTGGACAGCACCTACAGCAACTACCAATCACTCCCTTAAACACTGGATTGTATTGATAAATTTTCTTGACTTCTATTTTCAGTTTAATAACAGTAACGATGTAAACACCAAATAAATCAGAACCAATGTAAAAATAAGTAAAATATCTTCATTATTGTTTATTTCTATTAACCATGTTAATATATACTTTCAAACAAAATAGTTTTGATTTCGTGTAACCTAATTCTATCATTAATGTGTATCATTTTCTTTGCAAATTTATATGTTTTGATTACAACAATATATTCGGAACTTTCTAAACTATATATAGTAATATTCCTATGAATATTTTAACTTTATTTTGTTAATCAATACAATAATTGTTAAATATTGAAACTACATTTTAAAAAGTATTGAAATCTATTTTGAAATGAATATCTGTGTTGTTTTATAAACTAGAAATCATAATGTAGTAGACTATCTCATACAAAAACATGTAATCCGTTAACTAACAAACTTTTATAGAATTTAAAAAGAAAATAATATCCGCATTTTGAAATATTTATGATGTCCAGTAAGGTTTTGGCATACATTTTGTGCTAAATATTTGTGATAAAAATATTAACCTCTAATTTTTTGATACATAAATTATAATTCAATATGATTTATATTTGAATTCAAAGAATGAAATTTTGTCACCATGTAAAACACATAAAAAAAACTCTCTAAAACGTTGAACTCCAAATGTTTTCCTATATTTTAATTGAAAGTTCAATAATATATATAAAAATGAACTTACAAATATTTGACACATTTATATAACATCAATAATATACACAAAATAGTTATGTAACAATATAGGTTACAGTTGTTTCACTCCCCCAACCACCCACATAACTCTTCTTTTTCCTTTTTTTTGAACAAACTCTTCTTCTTCACCAATATAAATCTATTACATGCATCACTATAATTTTTGTTTTTGTCATCAACTTATACTGATTCATACTGACTTTGTGAACCAAACTAGGAGATCTGCATCCATGTGAACGACGAAACACGGTTGCTTCCTGACATTGCGTACTAAGCTATCCGCCTTCAAATTTTACATAGATGATCTCTGATTGGAGGAGACTTTCTTTCAGGATCTTAATATCTTTCAAATAGCTTGTGGCTCCGAAACCATCTTCATTAACTGAGAACAATCCGTTGCAAACGCAACCTGAAATTGTCGTAAGTTCCTCATACATTCCATTGCCCAGAGTAGCGCTTTCATCTCCGCATGAAGAGGAGAGAGGCTAGCCCGTACATTCCTCACCCCCATCAGTCCATCAAATCCTTCTAAAGTGCTGAACCAACCTTGTATGGAAAAATTATCTCTCTTTCCAGGAACCATCTACAAAACACCTTCTTCCTGGAATTGACGGTAGTGTCGTAACCTCTACGTGTGGTACTCTCATCTGTTCATTCAATATTTTGTGCCTCAGCCTAGAGTGTTGATTATGTTTCTGCCAATTTAAGTGTATCCCTAGGATCAATGTCCAGGTTACTGAAAACTTTATTATTTCTTCCTTTCAAAATGTACCATAGTATCCACGCAAACTGATGATCGTCCATCTGTGGGAAAACTCTCCAGAAAAGATGATCCATGTTTATGAAGAGAGAGCTTGTTGGGAAAATAGTTGGATTTTATGGTATCTTTGAGAGAGCCCAAACCTGAAGTACTGGAGGACATTCAAAAAACACACAGCATATATCCCCTTGTATCCCTCGCGCCCGCATATTCTTCTTGACTTCTATACACCCTGTCACCAGTTGCCACAAAAAATGTTTTTTATCTTTGGTGGACACCGTATTTTCCAGTAGAACGCCTTCAATACATCACATGTGGGTCCGAACAGTTGTGGTGGTCTTTTCTTATCTGGGTAAACCCGTTCTACCTGATATCCTGATTTAACCGTATATTTTCTATTTTTTGTGAAATGCCATCTGTCCATATCTACCATTTGAGTCCTACTCAGTGGTATACTTTCTATAAGTTTCACATCCTGTGAGTCCACCAAAACCCGAATTGCTTGCGAGTTCCAAGTTCGCGATGTATAGTCAATGAGAGAGTCCACTGTGAGGTCTGCGTAGAAATTGTGTTGGCTTTTATTAACTGGTCTCGAGCGAGTGGTTGGGAGCCATAGGTCATTCCATACAGATATAGATGAACTTGATCCCACCCTTTTAATTAGTCATATGTTTAACAGAGATCTAGCAGATACGATGCTTTGCCAGCCATATGACAGAGAATATGAACGAATTGGTTCCAGGGGTGAGGCATTCCTGTAATACCGACCTTTGAAAACTCGATAAAACAAATTGTTTGGTTTCTCTATCAGACGCCATAGCTGTTTACCAAGCATCGCTGTATTGAAATCAGTGATTTCTTTAAACCCCAAACCTCCTTCATCCTTATTTACACATACTTTGTCCCATGATTTCTAGTGCATGCCTCTTGTACTTCCCCATGGACTCCACCAGAATTGTGCTACCGAGCTCATCAACTTTATTGTAGTTTCCTTAGGTAATTGATAGCAATACATCACATGATTTGGTAATGCCGTAACCACCGATTTAATAATCACTTCCTTTCCTCTTTTTGTGAAAAACTTAAAAGTCCAACCGTTGACCCTATTATTTAGCCGATCATGCACAAAGCTAAAAACTTGTATTTTAGAGCCCCCAAGATTTCCTAGTAAACCTAGGTAAGATCCTATTCCTCCTAAAATCTATATGCCTAAAATATCCCTTGACTCATGTCTGACAGATTCTTTGATCTTGTGTCCAAATTGAATCGAAGACTTATCAAAATTGATGAGTTGACCTGACACTACCTCATTTTCCTTTAAACATTCTGAGAATGGTTTGACACTCTTCTTTTTAAGCTTTAAAAAAGAAGAGGCTATCGTCTACAAAGAGCAAATGAGATATCGATGGACGTGCTCTGGCTACATTCATTCCAGTTAGTTATCGCCCTCTCTCCGCCTTATTTATATTTGCAATTAAAACTTCAGTGCACATAATAAACAAATAGGGAGATAAATGATCCCCTTGACGTAGACCTCTATGTGGAACAATGAGGCCACATGGCTGACCGTTTAGTAGAACCCGATATTGATATACACTCCATCATTAGTTTATTACAATGAAGATCAAAACCCATCTTCTATAGTAAGACCTTGATAAAATCCCATTTCACCCTTTCATACGCTTTACTCATGTCCGTTTTAATTGACATATATTTTCCTTGACATGCTTTATTGGTCCGCAATCCATGAAACATTTCCTGATTGAGTTTCTGAAATGAGGGAGGGGAGGCATATTTTCAATCGCTGACACAAAACCTTCGAGATAATTTTATACCCTACATTACAAAGACTAATTGGCCTTAGTTCCGTCATCCTTGTAGGCCACTCCGTCTTTGGGATCATACAGATGTTAGTAATATTTAACCTTGAATCCATTTCTCCTGAAACCAAAAAATTATTTACCATTTCTACCAAATCATTCTTAATAATATGCCAGGAGTGCTGGAAAAAAAAGAGTTGTCATGACATCCGGTCCTGCCGTTTTCTCTGGATGCATCATAAACAAAGCCTCTTTAACCTCATCCTCGGTCGCTATCCTCAACAAACGTTGATTCATCTGAGGAGTGATACCCGGTGTTACCTCTGTCAGGAAACTATCAAACTCCGATGGTGAAGTGGTACTAAATAGATCTTCAAAATAGTCTATTGCCACCTTTTCCACACCGTTATCCTCTGTAATCCAATTTCCCGCAGCATCATGTAGCCCGACAATCCTATTACGGACCCGTCGTTGCTTAGTTAACGCGTGATGGAATTTTGTGTTAAGATCTCTAGATGAATACCACATATTAATGCTTTTCTGATGCCAGTAATCCCCTTCATCCTTGTATGCATTTTGTAACTTCCAAGATACCTCCAGAATATCCTCTTGAGACCTGGTGTTATCTCTTTGTACCTCCTCGAGGGCTTTTTGTAACTCACTGATTTTTTCCTTTCCAAAAGGTGGATTATTTTTCCTTTCCAAAAGGTGGATTATTTTTCCTCCAGTTAGCAATTTCATGACGACAATTACTAATTTTTGCCACTATGCTCTCTGCTCCTCCTTCGCTATAATCTGACCAGCCCATTGTAATTGATTCCATAAGACCTTCTTGTCCAATCCATCTCTTATTAAACCGAAATTTCCCTCTCGTCCTGGGAACTTTATCTTCTAGATAGGTCACCACCAGTCAATGATCAGATGCCACCATCCCTAAATATTCTGTATAAGAACAAGGAAATAAAGTGTGCCACTCTTCGTTTGCTAAAGCGTGATCTAGACGACATCTAATCATCACTGCCTTTTTCCCTTTTCCTCTTCTCCCTTGCCATGATATTTTGTTTTTCCGAGCCGGGAACTCCAATAATCCACTATTTCTTATCATGTTGTTAAAAGGAATAAATGAATCTGCATTTCTCAAAGATCCTCCCTCTTTTTCATGGTTTCCAGTGATCTCATTTAGATCACCAATGATAAACCAGGGTTCGGATCTCGAGAGCCCATATCTAGTTAAACGTTCCCACATTTGTTCCCTCAGTTTTTGAACGGGGTCACCATACACAAAAGTTAGATAAACCGTTTTCCCAAGAGCCACCGCTTCCACATCTATCATTCTGTTACTAGAGTATAAAACCTTAATCTGATACTCATTATTGTAAAAAAGCGCTAATCCACCACTTCTCACCACTGGATATATTGTGACCAAATTATCAAATCCAAAGTGTGATTGAAAGTCTTGAACAAACTCAGAATCTTGCTTTGTTTCAGATAAAAATAAAAAATCTGGTTTATGTTTATGTCATATCTCCCTTAGATAGCTTATGGTCCATTTCTTCCCATTCGTCGGCAATTCCATTTATGTGTGTTTATTTTAATTTTTTGAGAGTTATTGTTAAGTGTTTGTATATTTTTGATAAACATTATTTCTATTCTTAACAAACTATTATTTTTGAACACACATAATTTTTAAAAATATTCTCTTTTATTAAAAACTAAACCAGCTATTAAAAATCATGCTCATTCCTTTTTGGGAGGGAAAACTAAATACTTCCTATCATTTAGCTTTTTATAAATAAAATTCTATAATTGATTTAATGTAACATTTATTTAGCATATACAGTAGAACCTCTATAAATTAATACTCGATAAATTAATACTCTATAAATTAATACTCTAAAAATTAATAATTTCGCCGGTCCCAACTTGGACCGGTTTAAAATTTGACATAAATCGATAAAATAATAAGATGATATTTTTTTTAGAAAATTCTATGTAAAATATGGTCTCATTAAAATTATAAATTAATAATTTATATGTATACATATTTTATATAAGTAAGAACCTATTATTATATTGTTTGTTTTATATTCACAATGGAATTATATTTATATTTCTTTAACACTTAATATATTTTTGATGAGATTTAGTAATATTATATCTAAAATCATATTTAAGTTCTATGCAATATAATATATGTATATATATATATATATATATATATATATATACACACCAAATCATATAATAAAAGTAGTATAAATATCAAATTTCAAAAAATAACAATTAATTTCTACACACTAAAATCAAATACTTTTCTTTATCTTAGAATAAATATATCTTTAAATAAGAAATCTAAATAAGAATTATTTTGTAAATTAATATCTCCATAAATTAATAAAATTTGAAAGTCCCAACATTATTAATTTATAGAGGTTCTATTGTACGATATTTTTCATACAATTTTGCATTTTACGCTCCTATTTAACCATAAATGCAATACCTGAGTTAAAACCATGATCAAAATATACGGGTTAAAAACCATGATCAAAATAAATATTTACATACTTTTACAAATGTAAAAACATACATGTCAAAAACCCTGATCAAAATATAAATATGAAGTTATATTCATTTTTTTTTGAACAGCGAAGTTATATTCATTTAAACTGTAAAATATAAATAGTCAATTTATATTATATGAATATAATATAAATTAGTCTGTCAATATATTATTTTTATTCATATTTCATATAAATAATAAGCCAGTCAAATCTAATACGATACATATATAATAAGAAATATGGGTGATACAGTTGACGGCTCAAAAACATAAAATAAAATTATTCAATATAGACTATAAAAATTAGTGTATTTAGAAATACCATATTTAAAACATTATTTTATACATATAAATGTCAAATATATACCATTATTTTTTACAAAACAAACAATTACTTAAAAAAAGTTAAAAAAAAACACCCGCACGGTCGACCATGTCATGTCAAACTCAAGTTTTATTTTAAAACGGAAGTATGCAGCTATTACACAAGAAGCTACATCGTTTTAAGCTTCTCCAAAGGCAAAGTATTAAACCCATAGCGCTATAATTGAGTTACGCGGGTTGAGCACATTCATTTGGGACTAGCGATAACGGATATGTCTCGCTCAGACATATCGACTTGTTTAAAAAATGCGATAGAGAAGTAAAATATTTTATTTTACAACCAAAGTATGCAACTATTACACAAGAAGCTACATGGTTTTAATCTTCTCGAAAGGCAAAGTACTAAACCCACGTAATTAAAATGTAAAACAAAAAGAGAGAAAATATTCAAGATGGAGAAGGATGAAAGAAACCATGCAAGAAAGTTACTAAATTTCATGGAGAAGTTCTTTAATTTAAATGATGATGATGGATCATTTGTGGATGGATATATTATAAGAAATCAGGCATAAATGAACCTACAGAGCTCGGCTTTTGATGATGTCGAAACTCATCTCACTCGGGTCCGTGGCTTGTAACTCCACTTGAATCCCATCCAATTCTCTCTTGAACCTGTCTTTTGAACTCGCATACACCATCTTCATCCTCACCCTCGATGAATCCGGTGACCTACCATATACGTACATGAATCATCCAATACAATCATTTTTATATGTTTGACAACATGTAACCATGACATTTAATCTAAGTGATTTGTGCTACACATGTTCAAACCCACACTATGCATGATATATGTAACTGTTTCATAACATAAAAGGTTTATGTTTCATGAGGGTTTTGTAATACCATGCTATGAAGAAGATCTTGCTCTTCTGGCATTTCTCAGCAGTGGTGAAGTCAAAGTCAAAGACAGCATAGCGACACTCATTGGCAGGTAGGGAATTGGAGAAATCGTCGTAGTTCTCCTCGGGACTTCCCAGCTTTTCCACCACCACTTGTTGTCCATCTATCCTGAATATTATGAACCTATAGTTTCTTTTCGATTTTAGCTCCAAAAACTTGATCTTACATTCATCTTCCACCGCCATTCCCGACGCCGCGTTCGCCTTTTCAATTCATATAAAACATAAATTTAAGATAAAAATACAGACAGATAAGTCATAGTTCCAAAATATATGGTTGCGTTAGTGTATGAGGTAACAAGAAACAATGTTCAAACGTCTATAACACAACTTTCGCCACAAAGAGAATGAGAGAACACACCATTGTGTTTGTGGAGGCAAGAGAGATGGGACTTTTTGTTTTGTTTTTGTTTTTGTTTTTGTCCTCTTTTGTGGGAGGAGAGATTCTATAGTTTGATTTGAATAAGCCAATGGAGAGGAACTCGGACAACCCCTCTTCTTTTTAAACATCAAACCCACACCTTTTCTTCCTCTCTATCCTTCAAATTCGCTTAATCATCCCTTCTTTCTATTCTATTTTTAGAATATTTTTACTTTCTTCTTATCCATCCATGCTAATGCCTATATATATATGTATATCACTTAATTGAGATAATTATTTGCGGTTTAAATCAATTGGTTCTTGCTCAGTTGAATCTTTTTATAGCAATTATATGAAGCAGAATAGGATATGTGGTTTCACTATTGTAATATTCGAATATACAGAATTTTGTTTAATAGAATTGATTTAGCTACCTATATCATCAATTACATTTAATTTTTATGTTACATATCCAGATGGACAACAAGTGGTGGTAAAACCACTCCATAATAATTAATGATATTCAAATATTTTTTTTGTGGTTTTACTCTTTTCGATTAGTTATTATGGAGTGGTTTTATATCATTCAAATTACCTTAATGAATGGTTTTACTCTCTCAAATAAGAGGTTCAAATTATATTACTTAGGGATCAAATCCACAAAGAGCTAGGGCCACAATAGATATAATCAGCAGTGATTAAGCTAGGTAAATTATGAAAACAATAAATAGAAAGCAAAGCAAACAAGGCAGTTGTTCAGTTGATTGGTTTTTGATAGGCCATGGATTTTACACACTTTTAGCCATAGTTTATAATTGTTTTAATAACTAATTATTATGTTTTAGAGTCTATTTAGTATATTTATAGGTTCAGGAGTGATTTAGAAAAAGTGATAATTTTGGAGCATTTTGGAGATAAAAGGAGAGAACACCCGAGATGACCATCGAGCAAGACCAGAGGTCGACATTCAGAGGAAATAATCGATCGATGCACGCCTTGTGGCATCGATCGAGGCGAATCGCGCAGAAGCCCGTTTGGTTCCATCCGACTTAGAGCCCAAGATTTAACCAAATTACAAGATTGCCCCTGACGAGTTTCTAACCTAATATTTATAGCTTGTCAATGTGTTTTAGGCAAAGTGTGCTTTCTTGTTCTCTTGTTTTCACAGCAAAAAAGGTTCTCTAGGATTTAGTAGAGTTGGAGAGAAAGATTCAGAGAAATTTGTGATTGGAACTCCATTATTATCTATTTTATACCTATGCAGTTTTTATACCTTATTGTTGTTATGAATTGATTAGCTATGTCTGAGTAGTTCTACAGTTAGGTTTAGGGTTCAAATAGTTTATGAGAGATTAGCCCCAACTATAGATTGCTAGTTGTGATATTCATCATTATGATTGTCATTAATGCATGTTTCTAGTTTAGCTAACTTGAACCTTGACCAAGGAGTTGCAGGTACCGGTTAACACTTGAATCTCACCCGGAATCCGTCCTAATTGAGCTAGGATTGTTAGAGTGAGGCGAAAGCTGATCTAGTAAGCCTAGTGAGCATTATTCAACCCACGCGTAAAGCTTGACTAAGAGCGCGTCGATCAATATTCCTATAGAATAATCGATTGGCGGTGCAAAAGGTGTATCGATCGATGATTCTAGAAACACTTTCTAATTGGTCCGACTTACTGTTCAGACCATTAGATCTGGTCAATAGACAAACCTAGAAAGCGAACGCCGATCGGTTTGTTATCAAGTGATTGAGCTCTATAATATCATGCATATAACCGTTAAGCATCTGTAGGATTATAATCATGATTACCTGAATAGAAACCCTAAGTCTAGCTATTTCATTTAAGTGTCAAAAACCCAATCAAACCAACCGAGCAACTACTTTGCTGACAACTTTCTGTTTACATTTAAACATAATGAACCTAGCTTAATCACTCTGATTAGATTTATTAGGTTCCCTATCACTCTGATTAGATTTATTAGGTTCCCTAGCTCCTTGTGGATTTGATTTCTAAGTACTACAATTGAACCTCTTATTTGAGAGAGTAATTCACTCCTTAAGGTAATTTGGAGTGAGATCAAATTTGGCCCGATACTGATGCTACAGGAGCTGCTAAACTATAGATCATGCTGCTCGACCCAGAACGTTGGCTGATTACAACCATCCAGATCAGTTATATGCCAACAGATCAGCTATTCGTCGTCCAGCTATCCAGAGAGGCGATTTCGAGTTGAAGCCGCAATACTACACACTCGTGAGACAGAAACCTTACTGTGGGTTATCCCACGAGCATCCTATGGACCATCTGGAGAGGTTCGAGGATCTTATATCTGCTATCAAAGTCAATGGAGTTCTTGAGGACTACCTATTTTGCAAGCTCTGAAGGACTCACTTGCTGGAGAGGCTTCACATTGTCTTAAGCAGTTACCACCAGGATCTCTTACATCCTCGGCTGGCATCAAGAACGCATTCTTGTGTAACTTCTTTGATGAGGCACGTACTGAAGACTTGAAGAGCAAGATTGCTACATTTACGCAGGAGCCTACAGAATCATTCAGAAGCTTCTGGATCAGATTCAAGTCGTACCAACGAGATTTTCCACACCATGGATTAAATGAAGTGCAGCTGCTCAGCACTTTCGTCATGGGCATCGCAGTGCAGTATCAGATGGCTCTTGATGCGTCTTGTGGGAACCGAAATTCGCACTGTCGATTTACGTTTAAATTAGGAAACTAGGAAAACCCTAATTTCCCAGAGGTCCCGGATCTCTGCGAGAGCCAACGGCAAGTGACCAAATATATGCGGAAATCATGAAAAGATAACAAACGAGTTTAGAGAAAACAATAGATCTTATTTCGAGTCCGCGTAAGAGCGTTGCGATCATTACAAGAGATCATAAAAGCTATGGCCGCAAAGGCTGTCAGCGAGTAACCTAGTTCTAGCGGCCTAAAAGCTCAAACCTAGTTGAGTCGCAGCTCGATAACAAAAGACGAAGAAAATACAGAAAAGGTTTTTTGATTGATTTCGGACTGAACCTTATGAAAGGCTGCCTACGTACCCCTTTCGAGGATCAAGCCGAATGTAGTTCAAGAGTGAACCAAGATATCGAACTACTTGTGCACGTTCGTCTGGTAATCGGGTGCCAGTCATGGAAACAGAGCATGTCGAGAATAATGCCTCAGAGTTTCAAAGTGCAGTTCTGAGTCTAAAAAGTCGCCCCACGTGCCTCTCGCCTAGGACTCCTTATATACTCGCTCCTAGGTCGGTTTACGCTTTTTTCTCTTCTGCCCTTAAGCCGTCAAAACTTAAAAATAGAGATATTCCGTTTTTCTCGATCTTTCTAATTATCTTCGAATACTTCATATTTATCCGCGGAAACTTGACATTTATCATTCCTTGCGAACCAAGCATAAACCGTCCTACGGTTTATGGGCTTTTGGTTAAGAAATCGTAAGTGGGTTTCGAGTCACGTCTTAGGTCTCTTTGGGCCGTTGTTTGACTCGAAACGTTTATTACGGCTTCTTTCGATAAAAACGAACTTTCCATGGTTTTTACCGTAAAGTTCGATTGATGACTTAAAATGACGAGAAACATGAAATGGGTTGGATACGGTCTTCGGGAGATAGCATTAAAGAGTAGACGAGAATGCATGGATTCATGTCGTATCGATTTTT
>NC_027756.1:34237383-34237915 GCF_000695525.1 Brassica oleracea var. oleracea
TGAGCTTTGGTGAGAGCTCGGTCGCTACGTAGCGACCGGGCCGTGTATGTGCTCGGTCGCTACGTAGAGACCGAGCTTCGGGGAGAGCTCGGTCGCTACGTAGCGACCAAGCCGTGTAAGTGCTCGGTCGCTACGTAGCGACCTAGCTTCGGTGAGAGCTCGGTCGCTACGTAGCGACCAAGCCGTGTAAGTGCTCGGTCGCTACGTAGCGACCTAGCTTCGGTGAGAGCTCGGTCGCTACGTAGCGACCGAGCTTCGGGGAGAGCTCGGTAGCTAAATAGCGACCGAGCTTCGGGGAGAGCTCGGTCGCTATGTTGCGACCGAGCCATCTACGTGCTCGGTCGCTACGTAGCGACCAGCTTTTGCGCTGGTTGCTACCCGGCAACCTTGTTCGCGTCTTTCTCCGATTTTTCGTGAATATGTTTTCTCCGCAAGATTCTTCGTAAAAATAAATCTTTTTCTAAGATTTATTTTTCGTAAAAACGTTCATGCCGATTTTTACGGACTTTCAGACATTGATTCCGTCGTGACC
>NC_027756.1:34237935-34238076 GCF_000695525.1 Brassica oleracea var. oleracea
TAGCCCCCCAGCTCGTTAGAACCATGAGCTTCTAGCGTGAGGTTTTAGCGAGTGGTTTGGCAAGTTAGGTGAGTTAGGCGGAATTAATGGTCGTAAAGGTCCGTGGTAAGTGGTCTTCTCGCTTTTCTAAAAGTAGAACGC
>NC_027756.1:34238176-34238740 GCF_000695525.1 Brassica oleracea var. oleracea
GAAAGTTGCTTGGAGTTACTCATGAAGTGTTACCGAAGTTTATTTCATTACGATATAGTCGCAGAACGTTTTTCATAGGTTTTATGAAATGATTCTCATGACACATTCGTTTCTGGAACGAATTAGTCGACCAGAGGTGGATCTAGCCACCATCGGGAGGAAAGCGTCTCTTTGTGCACGGTGCTACATCTATTCTCGAGTTTTCTTCATCACAAATGTTTTCGATGCTTTTCCGTGACTCACTTGGTACAACGGAAACTGAAAGAAATGCTTTGGTGATTGAAGATTTCTCGTAAAAATTTTTAAACGAAATTGGCTTTCTAAAACTAGGAAGGGCTTCAATACTTTGGCTAATCGTCGAGCTTCAGTTTGATATTGGTATATGTTTTCTGTACGCATGATTGCGACAAGAAATGATATATAACTTTGAGATTATGTTCATGATCGTCTGGATATGTTGCTAGCGTTTAGAAGAATTTTAGATTGTCGTTTGCCTATTTGAGACGATTTGCAGAAGTTTTTGAAGTTTGGGAGTATACGAGTATAGTATACGTACCTACTCCC
>NC_027756.1:34240110-34243078 GCF_000695525.1 Brassica oleracea var. oleracea
GGTCGCTACGTAGCGACCGAGCTGTGTGCGTGCTCGGCCGCTACGTAGCCACCGAGCTGTGTGTGTTCTTGGTCGCTACGTAGCGACCAAGCTGTGTGCGTGCTCGGTTGCTACGTAGCGACCGACCTGTGTGCGTGCTCGGTTGCTACGTAGCGATCGAGCCTTGTGCGTGCTCCGTCGCTTTGTAGCGACCGAGCTTGGCTAGAGCTCGATCGCTACGTAGCGACTGAGTTGTGTAATCGATTTGCTGCGCTTCCTTTTTCCGCGATTAACCTAGAGGTTTTCTGCGGTTTTTGGGAGAACAAGTTTTACCTTCCGAAAAGTTTTCAGAAAACGTGTTTTGGTAAAACCCTTACGCAATGAAACTTCTTTAGCTCGGAAATGAGCCAAACTTACGGGATTTGATAAAATTTATCATTTTTCTTTATGTTTAGACAGAGAAATCGCAAGCTCGTCTCGTAGCACTTCGTTTTGGCGAAAAGTCGCGGCTAGGTTTTTTTTTGATTTTTTTTTTAGGCACTATAGCGTTTGTGTAATCGTTGGCTATATGCGTAGTGGCGGCTGGGGTTGTCTTACCAGCGTTGTTGCGAACTGCAGTTTTGTCTTTCGTGTTTCCAGACATTGTTTTGATCAAGCGTTTTGTGGCTGAGAGTTAGATTGATCTGTACCCCCCTCCTTCTAGCGCCAAACTGTGGGAACCAAAATTCGCACTGTCGATTTCTGTTTAAATAAGGAAAGTAGGAGAACCCTAGTTTTCTAGAGGTCTCGGATATCTGCTAATACCACACGCTAAGCAATCAGAACACGAGATAACAATGATAAATTATATGAAATCGTAAAAAGAGAACAAAGAGAAGTCTTATTCTGAATTTGCGTATGAGCGTTTATAACAAGGTATAAGCCTGGGCTCGAGAGCTATCGGCGAGATTCCTAGTTCTAACAACCATAAGACGGCTAAACCTAATTGAGTCGCAGCTCGAATTACAAAAACGGAAAGTTGCCTAAATGCCCTAAGTGCTAAGTTTGCTCTGAGAGAGTTTTTTTCTTATGACTCTCGCCTAGGACTCCTTATATACTGGCTCCTATGCCGGTTTACGCTTTTCCTCTTCTGCCCTTAAGCCGTCATAGCATAAAAATGGAGATATTCTATTTTTTCCGATCTTCGTAATTATCTTCAAAATTTCGTATTTATCCGCGGAAACTTGACATTTATCTTTCCTTGCGAACCAAGCATAAACCGTCCTACGGTTTATGGGCTTTTGGTTAAGAAAGCGTAAGTGGGGTTCGAGTCACGTCTTAGGTCTCTTTGAGCCGTTGTTTGACTCGAAACGTTTATTACGGCTTCTTTCGATAAAAAAGGAACTTTCCTCAGTTTTTATCGTAAAGTTCGATTTATGACTTCAAATGACGAGAAACATGAAATGGGTTGGCTACGGTCTTCGGGAGATAGCATTAAAGAGTAGACGAGAATGCATGGATTCGTGTCGTATCGATTTTTAAGAAATCACGGTCGCTACATAGGGACCGAGCCGTGTACGTGCTCGGTCGCTACGTAGCGACCGAGCTTTGAACGTGCTCGGTCCCTACGTAGCGACCAAACCGTGTACTTGCTCGGTTGCTACATAGCGACCGAGCTTCGGTGAGAGCTCGGTTAGCGACCGAGTCGTGTACGTGCTTGGTCGCTACGTAGTGACCAGCTTTTGCGCTGGTTGCTATGCGGCAACCTTGTTCGAGTCTTTCTCCGATTTTTTGTGAATGTGTTTTCTCCACAAGATTCTTCGTAAAAATAAATCTTTTTCTAAGATTTATATTCCGTAAAAACGTTCTTGCCAATTTTTATGGACTTTCAGACATTGATTCCGTCGTGACCGATTTTGACCCCAACATTTGTTATGACGGATTTACCGTATGATTCCCGTTTTTGGGTGGTACGATAATTGTTTGTGTAATGGTTACTTGGCGTTTCAAGACAAATTCCGGATTACCGTTTAGCCGTCAAGTTATTGGAGCGGTGGTTGCTCAATTGTTTTGGCTTTCCATGAAGACTGTGCTCAGCTTTATAGGCAGGGACGTTGTTGCCAAAGGATTAGACCATGACACTTTTGTGCTGTCAATAAGGTCAAGTCGGTTAGAATCGTCCTTAAAGGGGATGCTGTAACCTAGTTCGGCTTCGAAGGAAAGGCGTAATTGGGCGAGTGACGAATGGCGTTTATCGAGATTGATAGGCCGAGTATGCCCATGGTGGTAGAAAACGTTTTTCCACTTTAGGGTTAATTTATACGATGAAAGTTTCGTATAATGTTTCCTTTATTCGTATGGAAGTTGTTTCCTTTGTTTCCGAGGGAGATAAAGCCTAAGAAGCTCGATATAGAGCCCGTGCAGAGTCAGTTGCGGGTTGATTTCCTGCTCGGACGTGACCAAGCGGAATGAGAGCGGATGCCAGTGAGTCACGGGGCTAAAGAATGAGACATTTCAGATCGTGGTGCGAGGAAGTAAAGTTTATATTGGTCGTCCAATTTCGGATCATACAGCTTGGTTTTTTGCTATAAGGAAAATGCTTTTTCGTAAAACCTGTTACGTTTACTTTTGAAAGTTACTTCGTATGACATGATCTGATTATACGAAGGATTTTTTGCGTAAGTAACGGGCGACACGTCCAATGTCGGGTCATACAACTTGGTTTTTTGCTATAAGGAAAGTACTTTTTCGTAAAACCTGTTACATTTACTTTCGAAAGTTACTTCGTATGACATGATCTGATTATACGAAGGATTATTTGCGTAAGTAATGGGCTACCGGTTTTTACGAATTTATTAAATTGACGCGACATATGAGATGTCAAAATAACGTTGTTTCTGCAGATTTTTGAGAAACGTTTTCGTTTTTGTTTTTATTCTTCGGTGAAAGTTTCTTTGAGTCGCTCATGGAGTTTTACCAAAGGTTATTTCACCGAGATCTAGTCGCGAAA
>NC_027756.1:34243092-34243711 GCF_000695525.1 Brassica oleracea var. oleracea
TCAGTTAAACAGCGATAGACTTAGTCGACGAGCGGGGAGGACGTGTTCTCTTTGTCGTATTTTCTGTTGCTTTTTTTCATGTTTTTCCGTGAGTCAGCTGGTTCAACGGAAAATGAGAGTGATGCTTTGATGCCTGAAGATTTCTCGTATAATGATTCTTATACGAAACTCGTTTTATCAAATCGGAAAAGATCTTTATGACTTCAGCAAATCATCGACTTTCATTCTGAAGTTTGGCAGAGGTTTTCTAAACGTTTATCCTTTGAAACTTGACATTTATCTTTCGAACTTGACTGATACCAAGTCAATAAAAAGATTCAACGTAATCCTATAGTTGAGGCGGCTAAGGTGTTAGGTTAACCATTGCCGTATTATACGATTAATCTGAATCCACGCGAGAAAACTAGTCTTTGCGGGGTTTTTTTTTAAAAGTATTTTCTTGATCTTGACGAGACATCGCATTGTTTGAATATGTTTTTGAACAAGAGACGTTTCGATCGAGATTTGAAGGAGAACACAAAGATGGAGGTAAGGGCGAGTAGAAGCAAGCGAAGGAGCTTAGACGAGTCTTACTTGTTTTCGTCGTAAAATCTCAACGGAAACTCCGATTGAGACGAAA
>NC_027756.1:34243810-34244325 GCF_000695525.1 Brassica oleracea var. oleracea
AAATCTCAACGGAAACTCCGATTGAGATGAAACGAAAAGTGTTTAGATGAGGATTCAAAAGAGAACCCAAAGGAGGACCTTTATTATGCCTGACAGGTCGCTATGTAGCGAGTGAAGGTCTGACAGGTCGCTACGTAGCGAGTGGAAGCAAGCCAAGAAGAGTCCTACATGTTTTCGTCGTAAAATCTCAACGGAAACTCTGATTGAGACAAAACGAAAAGCATTACGTTGAGGATTCAAAAGAGAACGCAAAGGAGGACCCTTTTTAGGCCTGACAGGTCGCTACGTAGCGAGTGGAGAGTTGGCTTGAGCTCGGTTGCTACGTAGCGGCCGAACCGTGTGCGTGCTCGGTCGCTACGTAGCGACCGAGCTGTGTAATCGATTTGTTGCGCTTCCTTTTTCCGCGTTGATTAACGTAGGGGTTTTCTGCGGTTTTTGGGAGAACAAGTTTTACCCTTCCGAAATGTTTTCGGAAAACGTGTTTTGGTAAAACCCTTACGCATTGAGATTTCTTT
>NC_027756.1:34244513-34261798 GCF_000695525.1 Brassica oleracea var. oleracea
ATGCGTTGTTGCGAACTGCGATTTTCTCTTTCGTATTTCCAGAGATTGTTTTGATCAAGCATTTTGCGGCTATGAGTTAGAGTAATCCGTACTCCCCCTCCTTCTAGCGCCAAACTGTGGGAACCGAAATTCGCACTGTTGATTTACGTTTAAATTAGGAAACTAGAAAAACCATAATTTCCCAAAGGTCCCGGATCTCTGCGAGAGCCAACGGCAAGTGACCAAATATATGCGGAAATCGTGAAAAGATAACAAACGAATTTAGAGAAAACAGTAGATCTTATTTCGAGAACAGAGCATGTCGTGAATAATGCCTCAGAGTTTCTAAGTGCCAAGAGTTCTGAGTCTAAAAAGTCGTCCCACGTGCCTCTCGCATAGGACTCCTTATATACTCTCTCCTAGGTCGGTTTACGCTTTTTCCTCTTCTGCCATTAAGCCGTCATAACTTAAAAATGGAGATATTCCGTTTTTCCCGATCTTTCTAATTATCTTCGAATACTTCATATTTATCCGCGGAAACTTGACATTTATCATTCCTCGCAAACCAAGTATAAACCGTCCTACGGTTTATGGGCTTTTGGTTAAGAAATCGTAAGTGGGTTTCGAGTCACGTCTTAGGTCTCTTTGGGCCGTTGTTTGACTCGAAACATTTATTACGGCTTCTTTTGATAAAAACAAACTTTTCGCGGTTTTTATCGTAAAGTTCGATTGATGACTTCAAATGACGAGAAAAATGAAATGGGTTGGCTACGGTCTTCGGTAGACGAGAATGCATGGATTCGTGTCGTATCGATTTTTAAGAAAGCACGGTCGCTACGTAGCGACCGAGTCGTGTGCGTGCTCGGTCGCTACATAGCAACCGAGCTTCGGGGAGAGCTCAGTCGCTACGTAGCGACCGAGCCGTGTACGTGCTCGATCGCTACGTAGCGACCGAGCTCTCACCAAAGCTCTGGTCTGACCTACTGTTGAGACCATTAGATCTGGTCAATAGACAAACCTAGAAAGCGAACGCAGATCGGTTTGTTCTCAAGTGATTGAACTCTATAATATCATGCATACAACTGTTAAGCATCAGTAGGATTATAATCATGATTACCAGAATAGAATCACTAAGTCTAGCTATTTCATTTAAGTGTCAAAAACCCAATCAAACCAACCGAGCAACTACCTTACTCACAACTTGCTATTTACATTTAAACATAATCCACCTAGCTTAATCACTCTGATTAGATTTATTAGGTTCCCTAGCTCCTTGTGGATTTAATCCCTAAGTACTACAATTGAACCTCTTATTTGAGAGAATAATTCACTCCTTTGGGTAATTAGAGTGAGATCATTTTTGAGCTTTGTAAACAATTAAATAAAAGAGCTATAGATCTAGGGTTTCTATTCAGGTAATTAGGATTAGAGAGGTATAGAATACTTAGGTTGTCTATCGTAGAACTCGATTTCTAGTGTATAGATATCCAGCTTTCCCATGTGATTCTTATATTGACTAAGTCCAATATCTCAGCTGTCGTTTATTGATACGGATCGAACATTGATCTTTGTTATGGTAAGAACGTTGATCAATGTTCTCTTAGACATGCTTTAACGAGTTGATCGATAGGTTCACTAGTATTGTCTAAATCATATTTCGCTTGTTTCTTGCAATACTAGCTCAAAGGAATTAATTCTGGTGCAGAACCTACCGTAGTTGTTGTCCACAATCCTAAGTTCAAGGTTCTAGTTAGCTACTCTAGAACACATGCATTATCAACAATTCTTTGAAGGATATTTATTACAATAGCAATTCAATATTTTGGGCTAATCCCTTATAACCTATTTGAACCCTAAATTTAACAGATGAATTACTCAGACATAGGAAAGTAAATCATAAACATAAATTGAATTAAATGCATAAATATAATAGAGTTAGAAATACTGGAGTTTTAATACAAATTTGTGAAGGAGTCTTGGATCTTCTCTCCAAACTACTAAAAACCCTAAGTATTGCTTGTTGTGAACAGTAGAAGTACGAAAGTGTGTTGCCTAGAACAACGGCAGAGCACATAAATATTAGGTTAAAATCGGTCAGGGGTATTTCTGTAAATGGGTGTGACTTGGGAATTAAGTCAGCGGGAAACCTAGTCGGGTCTTGCGCGCTTCGCTGTCGATCGACGGCACATGATGTGCGTCGATCGATGTTTATCTCTGAATGTCGACCTTCGGACTGGTTCGATGGTCAGCTACGGGCTTCTTCTCATTTTATCTCCAAAATGCAGCAAAATAACCACTTTCCTCCAAAATACTCTTGAACCTGTAAATATACTAAAAGGACTCCAAAATACTCTTGAACCTGTAAATATACTAAAAGGACTCCAAAACATAATAAATAATCCTAAAACACCTATATACCATGGCTAAAAATGGATAAAATCCATAGTATATCGATTCCCCCAGAATTCCATTTTGCTTGTCCTCAAGCAAAACAAAGAGTATGCTTTATAAAAGAGGTTTGAAAACAGCAGAGACTCACATAATTTAAGAACTCACTATCATCACCTCTGCAATGTTCCAAGCCACATCAAATTAATTCCAACTTTAGAGGTATTATATATATCAGCTTAGCAACCAAATCCATTTAACCAACAACTTAGCCAATACTGTCTGACTAACCCCTCTACTGACCTCTTTTGTTACATATATAAAATTGTAGGATTTACCTTGGGAGCATCGATCAAAACACACATGAACTCTTACTCAAACAAGTTTCTGAACACACATGTAGTCTTATCTGATCCATTTCTTCCCTCTTTCTCTCTTCTCTGACTCTCAATTCCAATGAACAATGATGATGATACAGTCCATCTTATTCGCTTCTTTACGTTTTTTTTATTTTTCTCTTCTTTTAAAAAAAGTTTCTTTGCAAAGCGTAGGCGAATAATGGGGTCACAAGAGACACTCCTATCCCTCGTTTCCAACGATTTGTGATCATTCCATTAGAGTAGAATAATGGGGTCGCAGGAGACACTCCCACCCCTCTACACTGCAGGAAATCATTTCAATCTTTTATTCTTATGGATGCTGAAGAGAGAGAGATAGAAGGAAATCAGAAACGCACATACTTTAACCTTCTAGACTTGCAGGAGGAATCTAATCTAATGTATACCAAGCCCCAAAACAAACAGATTAAGCTTAGTTAGGTTTGAGATCAGCTTTGGTTCCTTCAAACATTCTTAGCAAGTGGGGATAACTTACAGGTGATCCACTTTAGTATCTCTAATACACTCTGCAGTCAATAGATCTAAGAGTGGTGCTACAGAGTGGTTAGATAATAAGTGAAAATTGAAAAAGTTCATTGTCCCCGTCTTGACTCAATAAAAACTTCTTAAAACATTTTATAAAACTCATAAATAAACTAAATATCAGTAAACCTCTCCCTAGACTTAAATTGCACTGTCCCCAGTGTATATCTAGTCGAAGTTTGGTGAAAACATAAATCATAAGTACACAATATAACAAGGAAGAACTATACACCTGCTCGATGATGTTATTGTCGATCGGCACAATTAAGTGTCTATCGATCGTTTTTGGTTTAACTGTCGATCGATGTTGACCAAGTCTGATCGGTCGATACTGAGCAATCATCTCCTCGGATCTTTTTTGTTGTTTTTTTTAGACCTGCAATAAATTAAATACAAAAATCAGTAACAAATTCAAAATAAAACTAAGTAAAACTTACCTAATAGTGGGTTGTCTCTCACTCAGCACTTATTTTTAATCATTTAGCTTGACTTTTGAATGTTGGTTGGCTAGTATGGAGGTGAGTGACTACTTTCTGGAAAACAAGTGTGTACATCTTATTTGCTCATCTGAAACTTATGGCTTCATCTCCTCTGGTCCACTGGTTTTTTATTATCTCCTTATCAACATTACTAACATGCATCCTTTTCTTAAGATGTCTAATACAACCTTGCTGCATCCTAAGTCTGGCATGTGTTGTTTCCACGATGTCCTCCAATTTCTGGGAAAAATCCTCCTTCGTCGAGTCTTGAACAAAATTAATCTCATCAAGCTTGTCTTCTAATAGCTTCACTATTACATGCCTTCCTCTTAAAGATGTGTGACTAGTGTCGATCGTTGGTCTAGTGTAACTATTGGGATCAAAATAGGTCACGACATAATCAATGTCAGAAAGTTCTCAAGAAAATGTCTCTCTTTAAGAAAGATATAATTGTTAAAAGAAAAGAAAAGCGGGAAAACCTAAATCGATTTTCGTAACAACTCCGAAAATGATTCACACGATAAGTCTTCGAGAAAGTTTACTCTAGGCCTCGCACAAACAGATCCCAAACAACAAAACAACTATAAGGCACTATCGTCCAACTGGCCGAAGAGGCCAGTTAGACCGAACACACCGTCCGACTCGCCCGTTCAGCGAGTTGTACCAAATGCACCGTCCAACTTGCCGAACGGGCGAGTTGGACCGAACAAGACGTCCAACTCGCCAAACGGGCAAGTTGGAATGAGCAAGTCGCCCAACTCGCCCGTTCAGCGAGTTGGACCGAACAAGACATCCAACTCGCCGAACGGGCGAGTTGGATCGAGCAAGTCGTCCAGATCGCCCGTTCAACAAGTTGGACCAAACAAGACGTCCAACTCGCCCATTCGGCGAGTTGGAACGAGCAAGTCGTCCAACTCGCCTGTTCGGCGACTTGGACCGAACAAACAGTCTAACTCGCCCATTCAGAGAGTTGGATCAACTAGTATGCCTTCATTCCGTCCTCGTAGCTTCCTCTTTCGAGATCAGATCGAACCTGCTCTTGTTTCATCTCGATCGGAGTTATCATTGGAACTCTACGATCTAAAAACCGCAAGACTCGTTTTCTCGTACGAAATTCGAATTGGTCATATAAAATGGCAACAGTTAGCTAAACACCTTAAACTGCCTCCACTATACGAGAATTTCAAATTTTCTTCTGAATCGATGTCGTTTCGGAAGCGCTCTTTCGATAAATCTTAAAAACGCTTAAGTCGGAAAAACTGTCCGAAAGGGTCCAGAACGCGGCTAGAAGCCCACTCACGATATTATACAAAATAAAGCCCAGTCGTTTTGACGGTTTACCTTTTATTCTGCAGGAGAAGATAAATGTCAAGTTCGGGGGATATAAGTGAAGTTTCCAAAGATAAACACGAAGATCTAAGGAAAGTGGAATATTTCTGCGAGGCGATAAACACGATCGAGGGCAGAAAGGAAAAGAGAAAACCGCCTCTAAGAGGAGTATATAAGGACGTCGAGGTTGAAGAGGCAAAGATGAATTATTTTTACTCTAAGAACTCTCTGCACTTAGAAACTTTAGGCATTATTCTCGACATGTTCTGTTTCTATGACTGGCACTCGATTACTAGACGAACTCGCAAAGGAGGTTCGTTCTCTTGTTCTACTCTTTCAATCGAACTACGTTCGGTTTGATCCTCGAAAGGGGTACGTAGGCAGCCTTTCATAAGGTTCAGTCCGAAATCAATCAAAACCTTTTTCCTATCTTTTTGTCTTCTGTTATCGAGCTGTGACTCAACTAGGTTTAAGGTTTTAGGTTGCTAGAACTAGGCAATTTGCTGACAGCTCTTGCAGCCGAAGCTTTTATAATTTTTTGTAATGATCGCAACGCACTTACGTGGATTCGAAATAAGATCTACCTTTTTTATAAATTTGTTTTGTTATCTTTTCATATTTTCCGCATTTATATGGTCACTTGGCATTGGCTCCCGCAAAGAATCTGGGACCTCAGGGAAAGTTAGGGTTTCTTGACTTTCCTCCGATTACGGAAATCGCAGTTTGTCTCTGAATCATGTATATCTCTTTTTTCAGCTCATCCGTGCGTACAGTCATCATGTCAATGATGTCGTTGATCGGGTAGTAGACATCATCGACCCTTTTGTAGGAGTCATCCAGTGACATCTCCTAGGCTATGTAGATCCCATGTACCATGTCATCAATCTCTATTCTGTTGTAAGTGTCTGGCACTGGCATGGTTCTGGTGACTTTCTCTGCATTATCTGGTAAACAGATATGAGTTATGTCCATCCATTGCAGCTCTTTCCATAATCTCCATGATGTCTTTCCTAGACACATGAATGATTCTGCCATCTACAGCTCGTGCATATCCATGCTCGTCTCTGTATATGTCGTATTCATCTCTTGTTTCCCACTGAATTTTTTTGATGCTGATGTAATAATAAGCTCTCTTTCGAAACTCATAGTGGCCATCGATCGATGGTTGACCTCTCCTATCGATCGATGCTACATCCTTTGTTTTGTTTTGCTGGCTGAGAAGGTTTCCTGATTCTCTAGCCTTTGCAATAATTTCTTCGACGTCTTTATAGATGTGTATAACTCGTACATCCGAAGCACGTGCTTGTCCTTCTGAATCACTCAAAATAACAAAATCATCGGCTCTGAGATAACCAAAATCTGCTATATCTTCTGTTCTTGTATCTGACTCTGTCTCGTGATGAGTATCGATCGATGTTTTAAGGTTTCCGTCGATCGATGTTTCCCCCTGGTCTCATGGGAAATCTTGAGAACTCATGCTTCTTCCATGGCAAGGCGAAGGTACTCAATGTTCTCTTCTTCTTTGTAGTCCTCATAATACTCATGAGGCTCCATTGCACTGATCTTCCTCTTTGAAGGTGTAGCAGTCTGAATTGCGAAGCTAGGTTGGTAGTAATCATTCTTCTAACTGCTGATAGATCCTTCTGGGAATTCGTCTAGCTCATTTTCAGGGCTACTGTCGATCGGTGCTTCCAATGGTTTGTTGATGTCGCTTCAGAATTCTCGTCGATCGATACTTCAGGTTGAGTGTCGATCGATGCTTCATTCTGCAATTTCACTTCAGCTCCATGGTCGCAGTAACAAACTGCAATGAATCCTGGATCATCTCCAATCTCCATGTATCCCGTTTGTTGCTTGAAAACTCTCACTGGATCATAGTAGACAGTAGGTTCTATAAGTGTCATGCACAACTTGTTGGTCTGCATGTCGCAAACTGCTCCTACAGTAGCCATGAAGGCTCTCCCAAGTAATAAAGAAGAGTTCCAGTTGAGCTTTGATGTCCAGGACATAGAAGTCTACTAGAACTAGGACATTACCAATCTGCAATTCAAGGTTTCTAATGATTCCTCCTAAGTTCCTCTGAGAACAATCCACAAAAATGAATGAATCCTCTGAAGGCTCTATCTTCAGGGAATCTCCAATGGTACACAATATTTTTTTCTATATTTCACTCTAAAATAGAGTAACTCTATTATAAGTTAGATTTGCTCTAATGGTTCACTCTATAATAGAGTTAACTATATAATATAGTTAAAAAGCAACATTATTATGTATTCCACTCTATTAAAGAGTAACACTATTATAGAGTGAACCATTGGAGAAAATCTGACTTTATAATAGAGTTACTCTATTTCAGAGTGCAATATAGAAAAAATTACTGTCTATTATTGGAGATGGTCTCAGACCTAGGTGGCTTGCCATCAGCTTTGGTAGAATGCTGACTGAAGAACCTGTGTCGCAGAGCGCACTATGGTAATCAATGCCTCCTATCAAGCATGGTACTACAAACTTTCCCGGACCACTCTTCTTCTTCAATGTAATCCTCTGTCTCATCTTCTCTCTGACCTGGTGGAACATTCTCCTAATGTCTTCTTCAGTCTCATTGGTGTCTCTGAAGAACATCCACAACCTGTGGGTAAAGTAAACCTCCTCAAATGGCTTATCTTTTGGGATCCTTAGAATCATCTTTGTGAAACTATCCATCTCCTTATCATTAGCTCCTCTCTTCAGATGCTTAGGAACTTTTCCTTCCTCTTCCTTAAGGTCTTTCCTACAGTAGCATGATCAACTTGCATTGGCTCTGGTGCATATTCAGATTGCTCACTGATGTTGTATGTTGATGTCTCTGAAGGTTGAGATGGGTTTCTAAGTGCATTCAATCGCGCTACATCGATTTTGGGTAGTTGCACTTAGTAGGTGAGAGGTGGTCGTTGATCGTTGCTAGGAGGTGACTGTCGATCGCCGATTGAATCTCTCTGTCGATTGGCGGCTGGCTCATGGTGCCAATCGATGTCTTTCGTGGTTACGCGATAGGGTTTGGGTGGATGAGGGTGCTTAGCTGCGAACTCTTCATGGGTCATGATTCTTACTTTCTCGGATGATGCAACTGATTCCGTATAGACAGTCGATAGATGATGGGCAGCAGGTCGATGTTCCTCTCTCAGCGTCGGTCGACCCCAATGTGAACTTTCAAAACTCATAGAGCTCTCAACTTCGAAATCTCCCTCCTGAAGCTTTTCCTCCTTAACCACTTGCCAGAAATCATCCTTTATGATGGCTGATATACTATGGTATATAGGTGTTTTTAAATACATTATAGCTGTTTTGGAGTCTTTTTAGTATGTTTTCAGGTTTTGGAGTGATATGGAGGAAAGTGGTGATTTGGGTGCATTTTGGAGAGAAAATGACAAAGGCCCGAAGTTGACCATCGACCATGACTATCGATCGATGGGTGAAGGCAACAATCGATCGACATACACCATGTGGTGTCGATCGACAGTGAAGCGCACGGAAGCCAGACTGGGTTCCAGCCGACTTAAAGCCCAAGTCCCACAGGAATTACCAGATTACCCCTGACGAGTTCTAACCTAATATTTATGTGCCCTGTCATTGTTCTAGGCAACACACGCTTACATACTTTCTACTTATCATACAGAAAAATACGTAGAGTCTTAGGTTTGGAGAGAAGATCCAAGAACTCCTTCAGAGATTTGTGATTGGAACTCCAGTTTCTTTACTCTATTATATTTTATGCAGTTTTCTTATCTTGTTGTTATGAATTGCTTAGCCATGTCTGAGTAATTCATCTTGTTAGATTTAGGGTTCAGATATTCATGAGGGATTAGCCCAAAACATAGAATTGCTGAGTGTAAGGATATTAATCAACTAAACTGTTCTTAATGCATGTGTCCTAGAGTAGCTAACTACGATCTTTCCTATAGACATTAGGGTGCATTCGGAAGATTGGTTATTTGTCTGAAATATTTAGGTTGTGCTATGATTGCTAGAAACAAGTAGAAACTGAATTAGTTTAACCTAGTGAACACGTAAAACCCGTGCATAACGCTCCCTGGAAGGAACGTCGATTGACAACTCATTCGTTGCATCGATTGACGGCATGAAAGGTGTATCGATCGACACACCGTTGTTGAAATCGATCGACACTTTCTTAAAACCAACAAGCGAGAGCTGAACTCCTAGATCCGGCGATAGATAGTCTAAATATATGGAAGTTGATCGACTATAATTATTTGTTTGAGTTCTAGAATATCCATATATGCTTAGTAGTCTATATCTCTATAATCTTGATTGTCTGAATAGAAACCATAAGTCTAACGTTTCCCATATTTGTCTTAAAACCCAATCAATCAATTGAACAATTACTTGTTCACCCCTGGTAATTTACATTTAAACCATTCAACCTAGCTTTACTACATAACTAGATAGATCTATTGTGTGGCTTAGATCCCTGTGAATTCGATCACTAAGTACTACAACTCGACCTCTTATTTGAGAGAGTAAATCACTCCTTAGGGTAATTTGAGTGATATCAATGGCATTCATGTGGTACTTCAGTGCTTCATCTCTTGTACCCTTGATGAAGGTCTATTGCCTCTTAACAACATTTCATGTCTGAACCACTAGTGTCTCCAACTTCTTCACATGTGTATTCAAAGTTTCAAACTATTCATTCAGCTCGGTGTAGACAGCATCTATCTTTCCATTGACATTCACCATCAGCTTCTACTGGCCCTCAAAAACTTGATCAATCATTCCTTCTATCTTGTTCTCTCGAGTCTGTGGTGGTATGTTCTTATAGGAAAAATTTCCATAAGTTTTGTAGTTGTTGTTGTTGAAGTTACTGTTGTAGGGTTGATACACTAAAACTGAACCTTTCCTACTGTCAAGTTAACAGTGATAATTGTAGTAATTTAGATTCATTCCAGAGGACCAGTCTACACTTCATTCTTATAAGCTTTCAACTTAGCTAAAACTAAAAATGGGGTTTTGAATTAAGTAGTGACTTGCAAGTAAAGTAAAAGATTTTAAAAGGTTTAGATTTGATATTAAAGATAAGCCAATCTAGGGTTTCCCATCGGGTGTTAAAACTTAGCCAAACATTTATTCAAGCTCGTTGAGACATGATCTAGAACACGGATCACTCTTAGTGGAACAACCCACTGTCGTGGTGTTGTTCCCTTTACGGTTCGACCTTGACGCCTAAACTGTCGTTTGGATCAAGGGTAGATCGCAAGCTATAGAGATCAAGTCCGATGGGTTCACTAAACACTCTAGTATCTACTTTCGCTGACTAGAGATGCTCAGCTCATTCATTCGATATCAGGTAAACTACTACACGGTTAGTGAGTGATTGAGCCTAAGATCTAGCAGTAAGTGATCAGGTTAGGACTAGCATTAAGAACTAGAATGAACGAAGAAACAAAAGAGTTCCTTATTTATGTTTAGCCTCGCGATTAACACCCTAGAACCCTAGACAAGCTAGTCGACTACTCAGCCATAACACAAGATGAACAAGACATGATAACTGAATAATACTGCATGTAAATCAAAGGTAAAATTGCATAATTATCGAGAACAATCGTCTGGCTGTTCCTGGTAGGATCGACCGTCAGACTGCTCCGCGGATTGTTCTTCGAGAGAAATCTCCAATTCTTGCTCCTTTCTTCATGCCTCTTCCTTTAGCTCTTCAATCTTCTCCAGGCCTAAAATGACTCTAAAAAGACTAGACTAACTCGATAAAACAATGAAAACAAGTTAGAAAGCATATACACAATGATGTCAAAAACACCATATATCAATTCCCCCAGACTTAGATCCTTGTTTGTCCTCGAACAAGGGAAGTATCAAGAACAGGGAAAAGGTTTGAAAGTGTGGGAACTCTCCTAATCCTCAATAACCATACCTTAACATCAAATCTCTGAACCATATAAGCAACCGACTAGGACCACACACTTTTACTAGAACTTTCGCTGATCACTGTTCAAAGATCGGCACCATACTCTATATCTCAATCCTGAAAAAGGCACACTTTCTATACATAACTTCCTATATTCGTTTTAAAGTGTTGTGATCCTCTTGTCATAGACATCATTCAGGGTAGACGAGCTAGGTATGAACATGCTAATTTATAGTGAGTCAAAAGAGTGTTTAGGGTTTACCAAATTTTTTGTAGTGGATGCAGGATATCGCGCAAAAAGCAAGAGAGGATGGATATATTGACGTCCACAACCCCCTCACACGTTTTGCTGACTTCTGGAGCTATCGCTTTGACTGTTCTTCTGCTCCCTATTATTGGTACCAACTCTCCTTGTTCTAGTTCTGACCGAGTCAACTCAAAAGGGCATCTGGCCGACTTAGTCCTCCTTCTCTATCGATGATCTCATATAAAATGGTAAATATACATATATCTCTCTTTTCTTTCTTTTTTGTATAACTGATGAGATTATAGATGATGAAGTGACAAAGAAGGAGATAATACACGGAATGATCGGTGCCCTATGGTCGTTCTCCTTTGTTCTCGACTGACTGCTCTTCTGATTGTTCTGGAGCTGGTTGTTCCTGATTGTTCTTTGTAATTGTATAACTGATGAGATTATAGATGATGAAGTGACAAAGAAGGAGATAATACACGGAATGATCGGTGCCCTATGGTCGTTCTCCTTTGTTCTCGACTGACGGCTCTTCTGATTGTTTTAGAGCTGGTTGTTCCTGATTGTTCTGATTGTTCTTGCAGCGATTACGAGTAAGAGGTTGCGTCGATCCTTTCCTCTCCAACCTTTTTGCACATATCTGCACATATGAAACCGAAGAATAGAATGCATGAAGCCGGAATAAAGGCTTAGGTACAAGGTGGGTACTAGCTAAAAATGAACTAGCCACTCAGGATCAGCAAGATTGGTAAAAAGAGTAAGAACTCCTGAGTGTAAGTCTCGTTTCCCTGATCTAATGCCAATAAAAAGAGGAATTTGTAGTCAAAATTAGGTTCAAGTTAGATGGAGTTAAGTCGGCCCAGTGTAACCTGATCGGTTGAAAACTTCTGGAGAGTCAGGTGAGATAAGTCAGGGCTGTTCCAGGTCTAAGTGTGGGTCTTTCGTCGCTGCTAAGGTCACTGAATAAGAATGTTAGAGCACGAGGTGGTTAAAAGATCATCACAAAATAGGGTCCTAATTCCCACAAGAGTTTGGACTGACTCAATGAAACGCAAAGACTGACTCAAACATAAAAAACGAAAGAGATTAGTTTCACACAATCACCTCCCCCAGACTTAGTTCACACCATCCCTGGTTGTGAAAATAAATTTGAGGTAGGCTAAAAACAAACCAAACAAGCAAATAAAAAGCAAGATAATAATTTGTTCATATGGATAAGACAATGAGATAGGGTGAAAAGGCGGGATTAGTCTGACTCCCCGCTCTCGGAGCGACCAGCCGTCCTTCGGTTCCTCGGAAGACGATCTGCTCCAGCGGAAGATCCGGCCGGTTCCTTGCCTGCGCGATGGGACTGCTGTGGAGTCTGCTCAGCTGCGGATGGTCGCGGCTCTTGACCGCCGAAACATCCCCCCGTGATCGCCTTGAGGATCCTCTTCATGAGGCTGTTGTTCTTCTGCTGCAAATCAACCATCTTGCGACGGTTCTGCCTCGTCCGCGTCATCGTCGAGTGGGCCTAAGTCATAGGCCGTTTCCTCATTCGGTGTGATGTCCTTTGGCTCATCCATATCATCATCAGGAGGTGGTGCTTGCGGGTCGGCACAGAGGAACTCTGGGTCAGGTAAGAAACAGATGTTCTCTATCGAACTGAAGTTCGTGAGGTGTGGTTGGGGCAGCTTGATGAACAACATGTTTCCCTCCTTATCTGTGAATCTGTATGTGGTCTCGTCGCGGAGGATGTGGCACGGGATCAGATAGGGAGTGTCCACATACTCAATGTTGTAGTTGACCGCGTAGGATTGGAGGTTGATCCTGAAGTGTTTGAACAACGGAGTGAGCAAGCTGCCACATCGATCCTTTTTGTTGTCGGTCCTGAGCAGGAAGTCTTTCCGTGTGCAGAACATCCAGATGAGATGGAAGCCAGGGTTGGTCTGCACATGCTGAAATGGGATTCCAGCTCGCGACCTGCGGATCTCATCCTTAAGACCCGAGTACAGCATTTGCAGTTCTCTTTTGGTGACCTTTGAGGTCTGATCCTTTGCAAAAAGGAGGTTGAAGACCATCTTTGCGATTACCCTCAGCGTTGGGTTTCTGATCTGGGACTGATACGCCTTCCTAGAGGCGAATGATCCGCTTCCGGTTGCTATGAGGTCCCAAAACCGCTCCGTTGGAGTGAACATGTTCTCCACTGCCACATCCTTTCGCTCGTCCGAGATCTCGTATATCTCATTGAGCTGGTCAAGCGATAGGGAGCAAAACTTGCCATCGGCCATGAATGAGAAAGAACAGTTCTCATACGTGGATACCTGAGGGTTGTCGTAGCCGATATGAGCTGTAGCGAGCGCTTGCCTCACTAGGTCCGGATAGATTTCGTGCGTCTGGTAACAGAGGGGAGAAATCCCCATTGCATTGAGTGTCTCGAACACGTCTGTGTCAAGCCCAAGAGCAGCGAGGGTCTCGGTGTGACCGAATCGAGTTGGCAAGATCTCGGTGTTGAGAAGCGTGTTGTATTTTTGCGCAGACTCCTTGTCCCATCCTTCGCAGTTGAAGGTGAAGAGCATTGGGTCGTCGAGATCTATCGGCTGACCCTCCTTTCCAACGCGCGGCCATGGGTAAGAGGTTGGGGCATTGTGGCCCGCAGGCGAGACGTAGTTCTCGCGGGTGATCTTCGGGGTTTTCATCGCCTTTTGCTTTGTTCTCGGAGCCATCTACAAAATAGAACGATGAATTATGCATTAGTAATGTTCGTGGGTTGTGTAGAAAACGATGGAACTTCACCATTTCTCAGTTAAATCCAAGTCCATTCAATTTTCGAACAACCCAAATCACAACATGAAGAACAACAACCCTTATATAACTTAAATTCTACCCGCATCAACCAACAATCAACATCATGAACAGTCGCAATTCTCAATTCAATTTCGAAACAAGGCGGTTCTCATTATTTTACAATGAATCTTCTATCTTCCTAGCAATCTTAAGATGAACTTATCAAAGTATAATGCCATAAAAACTATTCAATTGATTAAGAGGAATATGAGAGAACCCCAATTTACGACTGGAGAGAGTTTGAGTTTTACCTTGTTCGGTTGAGAGAGTGCTGGAAAAATAAATTAAGTTCGAAATCCCAAGGGGTTAGAACCAAAATCGATTGAGAAAAGGTTGAGAATTTAAGGTTTTCGATTTTAGGGTTCTAAACTTATGGGGAGGAGGTTTGAGGCGATATGGGGCTAAGTGGGGAAGTTGGGTAGTTACCTTAAATAGGCATACCCTAACCGCTTCCTCTTCTCTTTTTTATATATTTTTTTAAGTGTCGAAAACTTACCTGGAGGAGCAGCTGTTCTCCAGCGAGAGCAGTCCATGGACTGTTCCTCCGAGAGTCTTCGATTTTATTTTTCCTATAACAGATATAAAAACAAAATGGAACAAAATATGAAAAGAAAAACATATTTACACTTACCAGTGGGTTGCCTCCCACCAAGCGCTCGATTTAAGTCACTAGCTTGACTTTGATCAACCTATTGAGCTGGGGATGGATCGCCTAAGGGAAATTCTTCCCCTGCTGCGATTGTCGTATCAGCTAGGTATGGCTTAAGATGCTGACCATTTACGACGAACTCCCCTCCATTCGGATCCAGTAGGACCACGGCTCCACATGGTCTGACCTCCTTGACAGTAAACGGTCTGGACAACCTGGATTTCAGCTTCCCATGGAAGAGCTTCAGCCTGGAGTTGAAAAGCAAGACTCGATCATTTGGTTCGAAGCTTCTGCAGATGATCTGCTTATCATGATAGGCTTTGGTCTTTTCCTTGTAGATCTTTGTGCTTTCATAAGCCAGGTTCCTGATCTCTTCAAGTTCGTGAATCTGAATGGAACGCCTCTCCTTGGCTGATTTGATATCGAAGTTGAGTATTTTGACAGCCCATGCCGCCTTGTACTCGAGTTCCACAGGGAGGTGACAGGCTTTGCCATAGACCAGATGATATGGAGTGGTCCCTAATGGCGTTTTGTAGGCTGTTCTGTAGGCCCATAGCGCATCATCTAACTTTAAAGACCAGTCCTTGCATGTAGTTCTAACCATTTTCTGCAGGATGCTCTTGATCTCCCTATTAGACACGTCCACTTGGCCACTTGTTTGGGGGTGGTATGACGTAGCAACTTTGTGCCTGACACCGTTCTTCTTCAAGAGTCCTTGGAAGACCTTTTTGATGAAGTGTGTGCCTCCGTCGCTTATGATCACTCGAGGTACTCCAAACAGAGGAAAAATGATGGTTTTAAACATTTTGGTTACAACCCACGCGTCATTAGTGGGACTGGCGATTGCCTCTACCCACTTGGAAACGTAATCCACTGCCACTAGAATGTACTCGTTCTTGCACGATGGTGGGAATGGTCCCATGAAGTCGATCCCCCAACAGTCAAACACTTCGATCTCGAGTGTGAAGTTCTGGGGCATCTCATTCCGCTTGCTAATGTTCCCTTGTCTTTGGCATGAACTGCACTTGGAGATGAAAGCTTGGGCATCTCGGAACATTGTTGGCCACCAAAAACCAGCTTGCAAGATCTTGGAGACGGTCTTGAATGCTGCAAAGTGACCGGCATAAGAAGAACCATGGCTATGAAGCAAGATTTCCAGAATTTCAGTTTCCGGAACACAGCGTCGGAACACTCCATCTTTGCAGTGTCGATACAAGAACGGTTCATCCTAAAAGTAGAGTTTTGCATCCCTTAGAAATTTTCGCTTCTCACTCCCAGTAAACTCAACCGGTTCTTTCTCTGCTGCTAAGAAATTGGCTATCTCAGCGAACCACGGTAGGTGGGAGTACCTCTTTTTTATAGCCGCAACAAAGTTCCTGGTCGGCGGAACAATCCACAGAACAATCAGAGAAGCTTACCGCGGAACAGTCCGTGGCGTGAGTATCTGGGATGTTCTCGGCATACAGACCAATCGAGTAGCCTTCTTCTTCAGGGAGACTATCATCAAGAACAGTCTCGTCGTCGATCTTCATTCTAGACAAATGGTCGGCGACTCCACTCTCAATCTCTTTTTTGTCTTTGATCTCAAGGTCGAATTCCTGGAGTAGGAGGATCCATCGGAGCAGGCGCGGTTTGGCATCTTTCTTCGTCAGCAAGTATTTCAGAGCTGCATGTTCTGTGTGCACTATCACTTTAGATCCTACTAGGTAGGAGCTAAATTTCTCGAAGGCGTAGAATATGGCCAGAAGCTCCTTCTCCGTTGTCGCATATCGGCATTGGGCTTCATTCATCTTCCTGCTCGCGTAGTAGATCACATGCAGTTTTTTATCCTTTCTCTGTCCCAGCACTGCTCCTACCGTGAAATCACTAGCATCTTTCATGATCTCGAAGGGTAAGTCCCAGTCTGGAGGCTGAACGACTGGTGCACTGATCAAGGCTCCTTTGATCGTGTGGAATGCCGTTTAATATTCGCTGTCAAACTCGAATCTAGTATCCTTGTAGAGCAGTCTCGTGAGTGGTCTTGCGATCATTGAGAAATCTTTGATGAATCTCCTGTAAAAATCTGCGTGCCCCAGGAAGCTTCTTATTCCCTTGACTGATGTTGGTGGCTGCAAACTCATCATGACTTCAATCTTTGCCTTGTCGACCTCGATCCCCATCTCAGAGATCTTGTGCCCAACGACAATCCCATCCATAACCATGAAGCGGCACTTCTCCCATCTCAGCACTAGATCCTTCTCCTCGCAGCGCTGCAGTACCCTGCACAAGTTTTTTAAACAAACAGTAAAAGAGCTTCCATAGACACTGAAATCGTCCATGAAAACCTCCATTATATCCTCAATCAGGTCAGTGAAAATAGACATCATGCAACGTTGAAATGTCGCAGGATCATTGCACAAGCCGAATGGCATTCTTTGGTATGCAAACGTGTCGTATGGGCACGCGAACGTCGTCTTCTCCTGATCATCCGGGTGGATAGGGATTCCTGATCATCCAGGTGGATAGGGATCTGAAAGAAACCTGAATAACCATCTAAAAAGCAATA
>NC_027756.1:34261858-34283122 GCF_000695525.1 Brassica oleracea var. oleracea
GTGATCCTTGCGAGTCGCAGCATTCAATTTGAGAAAATCTATGCACATGCGATGTCGAGTTACTGTTCGAGTAGGGATCAATTCATTCTTCTCATTTGTTATGACAGTTATTCCACCCTTCTTAGGAACTACATGAACAGGGCTAACCCCGTTACTATCAGAGATGACATAAATAACACCAGCCTCTAGAAGTTTCATTATCTCTTTCTTTACAACATCTTTAAGATTTGGATTTAACCTCCTCTGATCCTCTATGAAGTCATCGATTCATCTTCTAGGTGTATTCTATGCATGCAAAGATCAGGCGAAATGCCATGAATGTCAGCTAGTGAATAACCTAATGCCTTACGGTATTTTCTCAGCTCACACAGGAGTTTAGCTGTTTCCACATTGTTCAGTTCAGAATTCACAATAACAGGATAAGTAGAATTTGGCCCTAAGAACGCGTACTTGGGCACGTAGGGAGGGATTTGAGCTCGATATTTGGAGCTTTCAGTTCGCTTCATGGATCGTCGCGAGGCGTGCTCAGCTTAGTAGCACCTTTCAAAGCGACTGCTCCAGAGGTATTGCTCTGATTGCTCTCGTCTCTCTCCCCCAGATTTAGATAGGTTACAAGTCTCTCCATGCTTTTGGCTGAGTCAAGCATCTTGTCGTAGCCGTCCGCATCCACGCTCATGACATTGTGCTCTATCACAGAGCGGATCAGAGCTAGCTCGAGCGGATCATCGGTAAGGATCTCCTCGATCATCCCTTCTTGAGGGAGTAGCGCCTGATTGTTATCCTCAACGGTGTATGTATGCGCATCTAGCATCGGTTTCTTCAGCAATTTGTTCATTTCGAACTTCATCGCAATGTCTCCTAGGTGAAGATCAATCCTACCTTGCCGAACATCAATGATCACACCAGCTGTGCACAAGAAGGGACTTCCAAGGATGAGTGGATCTCTCGGTTCTTCTTCAACTTCCAGAACCACAAAATATGTCGGAACAAAAGTTTTCCCCACTCGGACATGAAGATCTTCCAGAATACCCACCGGTGACTTGACTTATCTGTCGGCTAACACCAGGGAGAGTGTTGGGGTCGAAAACGGTTATGACAAAGTTAATGTCCAAATCTCCGCAAAGAATCGGCGTAAAAATTTTTAGCGAAGATACTCATCGTAAAAAGAAACTCTATAAGGAATCTCGCGGTAAAATTTTGTTCAAATCTCGATTGAATCAAATACCGGCTGTCCCAAGGCAACGGACACGTATCCAAAACAGCCACGGACAAGCTCGAGTATGGAAATCGGACCACAGACAAGCCAATCACGATCGCTACGCAGCGACCAAGCATATACACTGCTCGGTTGGTACGTAGCGACCGAGCTCGACCCAAGCTCGGTCGCTACGTAGCGACCGAGCTCGAGCCAAGATCGATCGCTACGTAGCGACCGATCACGCGTACCGCTCGGTCGCTGCGTAGCAACCGAGCTCGAGCCAAACTCGGTAGCTACGTAGCGACCGAGTACGCGTACCGCTCGGTCGCTGCGTAGCGACCGAGCTCAAGCCAAGCTTGGTCGCTACGTAGTGACCAAGCACGTGCACGTTTTGATCGTTACGAAGCAATCAAGCTTTCTTAAAACATCGATACGACACGAATCCAGGCATTCTCGTCTACTCTTTACTGCTATCTCCCGAAGACAGTAGCAAACTCATTCATGTTTCTCCTCATTTGAAGTCATCAATCGAACTTTACGATAAAAATCGCAGAAAGTTCGTTTTTATCAAAAGAAGCTGTAAAAACGTTTCGGGTCAAAAGACGGACCAAAAAGACCTAAGACGTGACTCGAAACCTACTTACGATTTCTTAACCAAAAGCCCATAAACCGTAGGACGGTTTATGCTTGGTTCGCAAGGAAAGATAAATGTCAAGTTTCCGCGGATAAATCGAAGTTTTTGAAGATAATTAAGAAGATCGGGAAAAATAGAATATCTCCATTTTTAAGCTATGACAGCTTAAGGGCAAAAGAGGAAAAGCGTAAACTGACCTAGGAGCGAGTATATAAGGAGTCCTAGGCGAGAGGCACAAAAGGGAAGTTTTTGGAGAACAAACTTAGCACTTAGAGCAAGGCAACTTTCCGTTTTTGTTATTTCGAGCTGCGACTCAATTAGGTTTAGCCGCTTTAGGGTTTTTAGAACTAGGAATCTCGCTGACAGCTCTCGAGCCCAGGCTAATACCTTGTTGTAAACGCTCATACGCAAATTTGGAATAAGACTTCTCTTTGCTCTCTTTTTACGATTCCTTATACTTTATTGTTATCTCGTGTTCTGATTGCTTGGTGTGTGGTATTAGCAGATATCCGGGATCTCTGGGAAATTAGGATTTTCCTAGTTTCCTAATTTAAACGGAAGTCGACAGTGCGAATTTCGGTTCCCACAGAGAGTTTTGTCAGTTTGAAGTTTGTGAAGCCCAGTCGTTTTACCACAGAGTAAGGCATGAGATTAACGCTGGAACCCATATCGCATAGAGACCAGGCGAATACAGTTCTCCTGATTTGTATGGAGAGAACAAACTTGCCTGGATCATTCAATTTCTTTATCGGCTTGTTCTGAAGTACCGCAGTGCACTCTTTTGAAACCATCAGTAGCTCACTGTCTCCAGTCACCTTACCAGAACCCTTTCATTAAGCTGCGCATAGAAGGGATCATTTGTATCGCATCTACAAGAGGTAATTTGATAGTTAGATCTTCCAGCATCTTTTTACACTTGGTCTCCTCCCGATCCTTGCGAGACGTCTTCGCTGGAACAGGATATGGAACCTTGGGGGTGTATTCGCGCGGAGGAACATGCTCAACTGGTGGAGCGACAGGTGTCGGATCAGTCTCAGAAGACTGTTATGGTTCCTCGTTAGATAAAGGACGTGCTTCAGATCTTGGTTGCTCACCCTCTTTCTGCTTACCCTTTTCCGCTGTTGACAACTTCTTGGGAATTGTATCCGGTTGGTTTCTTCCACTCCTTAGTGCTACAGCATTGCATTCCTTAGGATTCTTGTTGGTCTTTCCAGGTAGAGTACCTTGCTGCCTCTTGACGCTCTCATCTATCTGTGTGATCTGAACATCCATCTGGCGCATATGGCTGGCTACGTTATCATATTTGGTACTCAGGTCATTGAACATGTGGTTCATCCTGGAGTTGATGTCCGTGGTGACTTGATTCAACGCTTTCCCTTGAATCGTTGACCCTGGAGCAGGCATCATCGTCGCTAGACCCTTTATTTTGTCTTGCGGAGCAATTGTAGGCGAAGGAGTGGTCGGTTGAGCAGTTTGCTGTTTCTGGTTCTGGAACTGGTTATGTTGTGCTTGGCTCAGGACATATGATCTTCCCTGATATGGTTTCTGTTAGCCGTTGTTCTTCCCTTGGAATATGAAAAGAGGTGAGGATTGTTCCTAACGTTAGGGTTCGGGTGGTAGTTCTTGTATTGCCATCCTTGTCCATTGATGTATCTCACTTCTTGCTGATCATCCACGGTGTTGTCTCCCTCAGTTGTAGTGTCTGAAACATTGTTCTCTGATGCAGCTTCCTCCATGATGAACTCTTGGCTCTGATCACCTTTCAACAGCTGTTCAACCTTAGCCGCAAGGTCGTCTATGCTGTTTACGCTTTTGGAGCGATCATGTTCCTTGTTCTTGTTGAGGGAGCTGGACGCCATATTTTTGATCAGTGCGAATGCGCCTGGTGTTCTTTGTGTCATGAAATCCCCATTGCTCGAGGAATTCAGAGCATTGCGAAATTCATAGCACTCCATCATAGAACACTTCCAGAATATAGTCATCCTCAAACCCATGATGAGGGAACTCCTTTCGGTATTCCTTGTAACGTTCCCAAGCATCATAGAAAGGTCCGTCGGTCTTTTGCTTGAAATTCGAGATCTCATGCCTTAGAGCTGCAGTTTTGGACTTCATATAGAAGTGGCTCAAGAACGCCGCTCTTACTTGTTCCCAGGTAGTGAGCGTACCGGTTGGGAGCGAGTCGAGCCAGCCAGCTGCTTTCCCTTCTAAGGAGAATGGGAACAGCGTGCACTTGATGTAATCTGGTGGCACTCCATTCGTGCGAGAGAAGTTGCAGACTCTCTTGAAATTCTCAATGTGGTCCAAAGGGGTTTCAGCTGCGAGACCGTTGAACGTTTTCTTCTGCACCAAGCTGATCAAAGCGGGTTTGATTTCATAGTCCTGTCTAGTGCAGGGAGGCCGATTGATTGCGGAGCGAGTGGTGGGGAATTTACGCGGAAGGTTCCGCTCTCCGATGGGAGCGCCTTGTTGCTCGACTTGCTAAGCAACGAGGTCGGCGGCTGCTTGGCGAGCAACCTCTTGTGCGTTGATTGTCGGTTGCATCTGCTGCATCTGAGCGCCATTGCAGCAGTGAGATCGTCTTGGCCTCTGTGATCAACCATTTTGTTGTTAGTAGGCCGCGGTTGTTGTCTGTTCTATCTTTCTATTCTTGCGAGCTCCTCGTTACTTAGCGTGAATAATGGTCCTTGTGCGTTTCTCCAAGTATGTCTACTGGTCATGCACCTGGATCATCAGCTGGAACAAAGAGAGAAAAGCAAGTTAGATACTTTAGACTAAGTATAGAACTGAATAACAAAGGTAAAATATCTGGTCCCCGTCGCAACGGCGCCAAAACTTGATACACTAAAACTTAAATTTTCCTACTGTCAAGTTAACAGTGATAATTGTAGTAATTTAGATTCATTCCAGAGGACCAGTCTACATTTTATTCTTATGAGCTTTCAACTTAGCTAAAACTAAAATTGGGATTTTGAATTAAGTAGTGACTTGCAAGTAAAGTAAAAGATTTTAAAAGGTTTAGATTCGATATTAAAGATAAGCCGGTCTAGGGTTTCTCATCGGGTGTTAAAACTTAGCCAAACATTTATTCAAGCTCGTTGAGACATGATGTAGAACATGGATCACTCTTAGTAGAACAACCCACTCTCGTGGCGTTGTTCCCTTTGTGGTTCGACCTTGACGCCTAAACTGTCTTTTGGATCAAGGGTTGATCGCAAGCTATAGAGATCAAGTCCGATGGGTTCACTGAACACTCTAGTATCTACTTTCGCTGACTAGAGATGCTCAGCTCATTCATTCGATATCAGGTAAACTACTACACGGTTAGTGAGTGATTAAGCCTAAGATCTAGCAGTAAGTGATCAGGTTAGGACTAGCATTAAGAACTAGGATAAACGAAGAAACAAAAGAGTTGCTTATTTATGTTTAGCCTCGCGATTAACACCCTAGAACCCTAGACAAGCTAGCCGACTACTCAGCCATAACACAAGACGAACAAAACATGATAACTGAATAATACTGCATGTAAATCAAAGGTAAAACAATGGGGTTCAGGATGATCTTCTCTGTCAAGAAGAGGAGCCGTCTCCCTTACAATAGCAATATCCAAGAATAAGGTCTAGGTCTCTTGTAAAAACTAGCGTCATCAAATAAAATAGATAGGGGCCGCTTTTATATAGAGGCGCCCCTAGACTTCAAAGTCGAGAATCGGCAACTAGGGAAAATCTTTGGAGGATATGGAAACTTCCATAATTATCGAGATGAATCGTCTGGCTGTTCCTGGAAGGATCGACCGTCAGACTGCTCCGCGGATTGTTCTTCGGGAGAAATCTCCAATTCTTGCTCCTTTCTTCATGCCACTTCCTTTAGCTCTTCAATCTTTTCCAGACCTGAAATCACTCTAAAAAGACTAGACTAACTCGATAAAACAATGAAAACAAGTTAGAAAGCATATACACAATGATGTCAAAAGCACCATATATCAAGGGTTTCTGGTACTGGGCATGCACCTAAAAGAAATTAAGAAAACATTTTATCAGTTTTCTTGAACAGTAGAAAAACCTAGACTAAATCTAACTAGATAAGATCTAATGGCGATCAAATCTCCCCGGGAACGCGCCAAATTTGATATCACTCAAATTACCCTAAGGAGTGATTTTACTCTCTCAACTAAGAGGTTCAATTGTAGTACCTAGGGATCAAATCCAAAAGGAGATAGGGCACACAATAGATCCTAATCAGCAGTGATTAAGCTAGGTAAATTATGAAAACAGTAAATAGCAAGCAAAGCGAACAAGGCAGTTTTTCAGTTGATTGGTTTTGAGGTTTGTAAAAAATTAAATGAAAGCGCTAGATCTAGGGTTTTTATTCAGGTAATTAGGATTATAGAGGTATAGAATACTTAGGTTTTCAATCCTAGAACTCGATTTCCAGTGTAAAGATATCCAGCATTCGCACGTGATTCTTATGTTTTGATTAAGTCAAATATCTCAGTTGTTGTTTGCTGATATGGATCGAATGTCGATCGATGTTATGGTAAGAACGTTGATCGATATTCTCTTAGACATGCTTTAACGAGTTGATCGATAGGTTCACTAGTATTTTCTATAAAAGCTTTCGCTTGTTTCTAGCAATACTAGCTCAAAGGAATTAATTCTGGTGCAGAACCTACCGTCGTAGTTGTCCACAATCCTAAGTTCAAAGTTCTAGTTAGCTACTCTAGAACACATGCATTATCAACAATTCATTGAAGGATATTTATCACCTTAGAAATTCTATACTTTAGGCTAATCCCTCATAACCTATTTGAACCTTAAATCTAATAGATGAATTACTCAGACATAGGAAAGTAAATCATAAACATAAACTAAATAAAATGAATAAATAGAATAGAGTTAGAAATATTGGAGTTCCAATATAAATCTCTGAAAGAGTCTTGGATCTTCTCTCCAAACTAATAAAAACCCTAAGTATTGTTTGCTGTGAAAAGTAGAAAGTATGAAAGCGTGTGTTGCCTAAAACAACGGCAGAGCACATAAATATTAGGTTAAAATCGGCCAGGGGTATTTCTGTAAATGTGTGTGACTTGGAAATTAAGTCGGCTGTAAACCTAGTTGGGTCTTACGCGCTTCGCTGTCAATCGACAGCACAGGATGTGCATCGATTGATGTTTATCTCTGAATGTCGACCTTCGGTCTGGTTCGATGGTCAGCTACGGGCTTCTTCTCATTTTATCTCCAAAATGCACCAAAATCACCACTTTCCTCTAAAACACTCATGAACCTGTAAATATACTAAAAAGACTCCAAAACATAATAATTAGTTCCTAAAACACCTCTATACAATGGCTAAAAATGGGTAAAATAAATGGTATATCAGATGACCTATCGAGAAGTGATTCGCGATATAATGCAAGTGCAGACAAAACATGGAAAAAATTTTGTGTGGTGATTGTAGAGTCAGTAAACAAATCTTATGAGCCTCCAAAAAATTAATGCATCAACTCTCAAACAAGATGGGGGCCATAATTGAGTGAGCAGGCGTAGAAGACTCATTAGTCATGAGAGGTTAGGGTGTTATAAGTCGTATCAGAGCCAAACCCAGACAATTGTAGAGTCATGTGTAGGTTCACACTAACACGAGGGACGATTGAAAGAGGGTAAATTGTAACATCCATATTTGTGTTATATGGTAAAAAAATTAATAAAATTTATTTGAGTATCTATGTCACCAAAGTGCACTTAGCTTTTCGGTTACACATCTAACAGTTCAGAGTTAAGTGTGCTTGAACTGGAGTACTGAAATGATATGTGATCTATCGGAAATTGATTCGCGATATCATGCAAGTGAGGCTAAAGCACGGAGATATGTAGTGTGGTGATTTAAGGGTTACCAAACTAGTATTTCGAACCTCCAAAAAATTAACGCACCGCGTGTCACACAGAATGGAACCTACATGTTGAGTGGGGTGTGTAAAAAAAACTATTAGCCGTGGACGGTTAGGGTTTTATAAGTTTTCATCGCGACATGGTTTTCACGAAACTGTTTTTCGTTCTCGTCAAACTCTATTTTACAAATTTCAGAAATTATTTCAGAACCTGAACGTGACAGCCACCGTTTCCGATTGTTTCTCTCATCCCTCAATCACCTGCTCAACCTCTCTATTCATCATCCATGTGGTGGAGGATACGAAGTTCTTCTTGGTGCTGATTCATCACTAATTTGGTTCTTTTTCTTCACCCTCATGTATTTTTCTTTTTTTTGTAACAATGTTGTGTACAGTCTGTAGATAAGAATTTAATATATATATTCAGCTATGTAAAAATAATGATGTTTCTGTTACGTTTACACCTACGTCCTTTCAGGTCAGGGATTTAGACACGGGGGATCTTTGCCTAGATGGAAGCCTAAGGACTGTACATACGAGTGGCCAAAACTATCCGCTGCCTGACCTTCATCTCTTGCGTTTGCATCCACAGCAGAAACCACCTTTTCTGATTGGCATTTTCGTCTAGACCACCTTTCTATTTCAATTTTACAAAAAGTTGTTTCACAATCTGGGTTACATGTTTATTTCAAACATTTTGATGGTTCAGCCATGCAATGCTTTCTATATCAACAAAATGCATAAGTTACCTTTCACTACATCTACTTTACAATCATCTCAACCGCTTGATATCATATTTTCTGATGTTTGGACATCACCAATTATTTCAAACGATGGTTTTAGGTACTATGTTATTTTTGTAGACTTTTTTACAAGATACACTTGGTTGTATCCCTTAAAACAGAAATCTCATGTATTTACTGTCTTTTTTTACGTTCAAAAACTTAGTGGAAAATAAATTTTCCCTCGAGTTGAGAACCTTGTAAACCGTTAATACTGGTTTTTGGCTCGATTAACTGAGGTATTGTTAAAACAAACAAATTGGATAAAATTAATAGTGTTTAAAAATGGATAAAATTAGTAGACTAACAAAAATGAAATTTTTTACTAATAATTAATAATACGAAAGTTAATTTAATCAGCACACAAATTAGGTGAAATGACCAGAACCATGTAAAACTTATTTAATTACTACCATTTGATAAATACCCAGTGTGTCTTTTTATTACGTTGTGATAAAAAACGTAATTACAAGAATGCCATTATTTTTTGATGTCACGTCGGAATCGCTGACGTGTATTAATGAACTCAGCGGTAAAACGCTACGATGGTATTGACGACTGAGTTATGATTACATTGCGGCTGATTTAAACAACAAGGCTGACTTATGAGATATGGGCTGCCTCCCGTGCATAAATCAGCCGCAAGTTATGGTTGATTTGCATAAATATGGGTGATTTATTAGATAACGGCTACCGTAAAAAGAAGTTACAGCTGATTTATACATCGGCAGGCTGATTTGTCAAAATTTTGGTTGAGTTGTAAATAAGACATGGTTGAGTTATGTTTCTCCATCTGATTTAGTGATCATCGGCTTGCTGAGTTAATAAATTTATGGCTGACTTATGGGAAGTAGTTACAGCTGGTTTACGTATAATCAGCCATGATGAGCTAGATTAACAGTAAACTCAGCTTAATTACGCTGACCTATTAGCGAAAGATTAATTACTAGAATAACAGTCATTTGACGGCTGAGTTATTTGACGATACTCTGACTTAATAATTTCTAGCCGAATTGTGGCTGATTTAATAGCGAAAGATTAATTATTGAAATAGTATTCACATTGCGACTGACTTATATTTGTAGTTATGGCATATCTATTTTGATTGAGTTATGTGTTCGTTTGGTGGTTGTCTTACCGATGTTCCATGTCATCAACTCTTACTTTTCAAGTCATTATTAATGTAACAACAGTCAAATTAGGATTTTATGTTATAGACGCCGTGTTTCTTCTTCTTCTTCTACCTTCTTCTTCTTCTTCATTTACTCTTCTTTCCTCATTATTATTTTTTTCATTCATCTTTCTCTAAAATCTTATGAATCTGGTAATTATTATTTTTGCAACGACAAAGACATATATTGAGCTAGTTTAAAGGAAGGAGAAAAAGACGAAGTAGGCGAAGAAGACGAAGTAGACGAAGAAGATGATGAATTTAAAAGCCAATTTCATATGTTCGATGACTCAGATGGTGCCTCACCTGAAGATGATAATTTTAGTTTATACGGTGAGTCTCCAACACAAGACAAGGATTCACCAACGCTACCTCCTAAGAAGAGACCTCAGAACATTTTGATGAGCGGATCGAAAAGGAATCAGTAGGTTCTAAGATTGAAGTTATGCCAACGAATTGGATGAGATATCAGTTACCAATTCGTATTTTACGCATGAGTTATATTTTCAATGAATACACCAATATAAATTATATTTACAACTGTCTAATTTGGGATGTCGATGAGAATGATAATCAATAGTCATAAGAATAACTAATTCATGGTTTGGCTAAGTTATGTAAAAAATGTATGAGTTATACCAATGAATTGGCTTAGTTATCAGTGATTAAAATTCGTGTTTTGGCTGAGTAATGTATAAGAAATGTCTGAGTTATGCCAACGAATTGGCTGAGTTATCAGTGAATAAAATTTGTGTTTCGGCTGAGTAATGTATAATTATTGTCTGAGTTTTGATAGATATGTCTTTCATGTTGAAGAGTCATGACTTTTGAAAATGATCAAGAATGAAGCGGTAAGTCGGCCCCACTCATTACTTATTCTTCTCGAAGAATATCCAGGATCGCCTGCAAGAGGGTGTGTAAAAATTTAAACCACTTAACAATTTTTATGTCAACAAAGACACTCACACCAGGGTTTGAAACCGTGGTGATTGTGGGAAGGCGAGCGTAACAGGTACCTTCTTGCCTTGATGGAGAGTAACAGTAGTGACGAGTGAGACGAGGAGGAGACGAGGTAGGAGAGAGATGGGAGAGCTGAGATAAAATCAGTAAGCGTGGAGAGAGATGGTAGAGTAATATATAATTATTGTCTGAGTTTTGATAGATATGTCTTTCATGTTGAACAGTCATGACTTTTGAAAATGATCAAGAATGAAGCGGTAAGTCGGCCCCACTCATTAATTTATCCTTCTCAAAGAATATCCAGGATCGCCTGCGAGAGGGTGTGTAAAAATTTAAGCCACGTAACAATTGTTATGTCAACAAAGACACTCACACCAGGGTTTGGAACCGTGGTGATTGTGGGAAGGCGAGCGTAACAGGTACCTTCTTGCCTTGATGGAGAGTAACGGTAGTGACGAGTGAGACGAGGTAGGAGAGAGATGGGAGAGCTGAGAGAAAATCAGTAAGCGTGGAGAGAGATGGTAGAGATGAGAGATATGAGAGAGAGAGAGAGAGAGAGAGAGAGAGAGAGAGAGAGAGGCCAAAAATAAAATGAATTAATCTTAACCTTTAGATCTAAGTTAATTCAATAGCTCAAAAGTGTGATCCATGTATTTGAATCTGATTGACCAGAAAATTTTGTCTTTCTTTTTCCCGTTTTATTTTTTAATTTTAACAAATTGATATTTATTTTAAGAAATGGTGTTTAAGTATGAAAATATTAGATTAATATCAAAATTATGATTTGAATATAGAGTTTAGGTTTAGAGTTTAGGGTTTGAATGTAGTGTTAGAGGTTAGTTTTAGAATATAAAATTTATGTTTTGGAGTTTATAATTAATTAAATTTAGTGTTGGGTACATATGTATTGTTACTTGTATTCAGTTTCCTATAATCAATTATCATCTAACCATCTAATAAAACATTTAATTTCATGAAATATATACTAGACTTATACCGTGCAGATAGGGTCTAGAGTTTAAGGTATATGATTTAGGATATAGGGTTTTTAAGTATGTCCACTAAGAAATATAAGAAAGTACACACATTCACATAAAACTACATTGTATATGGTTTACTTTATATGATTTAGGGTTCAAGATAAAGTTAGAGTCTTGTAAGTAATTGTATAAGTAATTGTAAGAGAACATATATTTATCAAGATCAAGTTAGAGTCTCAACTTGAAAATTCAAGAAACTATACATGTTCAGTTGATTTATATTCACTTGATATTTATAAGAAGAGCTTCAATATAAATTTTAAAGTACTTCAATTCCATTTTCTGATTTTAGGGTATGTTTAAGGTATGAATGAATTATATAAACGCCACGGCTGAGTTATCTAAACGACACGGCTGAGTTATATACACTATTTCTAATTTTAGAGTATGTTTGAGGTATGTCTGAGTTATATAAATGACACGGCTGAGATATATAAACAATACGGCTGAATTGTGTAAACATAACATAAGTCAAACACAAAATACACGGCTGAGTTATGTTTCTTACAAGTAAAACACAAAATACAGGTTTTGCTGCACCACTCTGTTGAATGTGTCGGCTGAGTTATCTAAACGACACGACTGAGTTATATACACCATTTCTAATTTTAGAGTATGTTTGAGGTATGTCTGAGTTATATAAACGACACGGCTGAGATATATAAACAATACGGCTGAATTGTGTAAACATAACATAAGTCAAACACAAAATACACGGCTGAGTTATGTTTCTTACAAGGAAAACACAAAATACAGGTTTTGCTGCACCACTCTGGTGATAACTCATCCCTGTCTCCAAGCTTCATTGAACTCATATGTGTCGTTTCTGTTGAATATGTCACTTATTTCCATCTACTCCATTCTCTTCTCGTTCAAGCTTCTCTGTCACTCAGATCTGGAAAAAAAATTGGATTATCCAAATATGGGTATAAATCACAAACAATACAAAATCTGAAAGAGAGTAAGAGACATACCTCAATCGTATCTTCTTCTTCTCATGTAGCCCTTCATCAAATATCCAATATTCATCATAACCCACCACCGAGAATCTTGTTTCTTCCAACAAAGTAAGGACTGTCCATCATACACTCGACAAAAGTCAATGAATACACCCCCACAATCGCCAATTTGGGTGTTTTTGGAATGTATATGTCTTTTCTCCTCGGAACGCAAACTACTTATAGAGCTAGGTTTTCGGAGATCGACAAGAAGTAACTCAGCCACAACTGCATATATAAATCAGCCGCAACAAAAAACTAACTCGCAACATAAATAAAACTCAGCCACAAACTCGAAAAATTCAAAGTAAAGTATCGAATCATACCGGAGAAGCCGATTTCAGACGATTGCGGAGAAGACAATGTCGACTCAAAGGGCGGTGAGGGTTTAATCGACGAAAGAAATTTTAAGTTTTTTTATCAATGGAATTTTTAAGTTAAACGTCTTTTAATTGAGATCACAGTTATTAGTGACGTGGATTACAGTTATTAGTGACGTGGATTTGATAATAATTTTAATCATTTTTATTATAAATAGTCACAGTTTAAAAAAACTAACCAAGAGTGTTTATTGTAATTCACTAGGGGTAACCAACATTTGAGTAATTTTAGATGTACGCTATTCTAGTTATATCATAACTTTCTATACTAATTGAGTAATTATCTCTTAATAATAAATAAAAAGATACCATGCTTAAAATATTTCTTTTACGAATAAAAAGGTAAGCAAATCATTAGAGAACATGATTTGCTTCATTTTCTAAGAGTGTTTTGAACAAAATAACTATTCTAACGAGATGCTCTACGCTAATGATAAAAGTATGACTTTGTTACTTGTCCGATTTTAAAATGTTTGGTCCAATGATATAGGGGTGGTGGTTCAATTCCGTTTTGTTATGACCCACATGAAGACAGGATTTTATCATCTCAATTCTCAAATGAAATATGTGAAAGTGGACTTTGCTTCTTAGAATGTGACGATAATTTACAAGGGTATGTCTCTGACTTTGATTTGCATTTTTCGTTTTCTATTGCTTCAGGCTTTTCCCTTAATCCCTTAAACTGATGCCCTTTTGAAATTTCACTGTTCTTTTTGTAATGATGTCGTTTCCAGGATCAAAATAATTCGGATAGTTTGATCTTTCTGTCATTGGTTTATAGTTTCTGGTACTGAGAGGTACAACTTGAAAGAAAAAAGAAAGTTTTTGAAATTTTGGACAATACAAGTCAACTGTCACATGATTTTCTTATTGAGATATTAACGCATTTTTCTGCCTAACCCGCAAAACACATTACTGCCAAAACTGCAAAAGACGCATTTCTTCGCTAAACTGCAAAAACGCTTTTTCGTCAAAACCGCAAAAACATATTTTCCCACTAAAACTCCAAAAACGTATTTTCCCAAAATCACAAAACGTTTTTTCTTGCCAAAACCGCAAAAACGCATTTTCCCGCCCAAAATGCATTTTCCAGCAAAACCGCAAACCACATTTTTCCGGCAGAACCGCAAAACACATTTCCCCTCAGCACCGTAAAACATATTTTCCGCTATAACCACAAAAATATATTTTTCCCACCAAAATCGCAAAATCACGTTTTCAATCAAAGCCACAAAAATCATACTTTCTCACTGAAACTGCAAAATTTATTTTCGCCAAAATAAAAAATTAAGTTTTTCTCTAAAGCCTCAAAATTATTATTATTATTATTATTATTATTATTATTATTATTATTATTATTATTATTATTATTTTATTTTGTCAACAACATAAACAGGCTCGTATAGAGGATGATTGGTAAGAGCTATGGCTTTTATTTTTTGGCTTTAGAATAATAGATGTATATTTTATTGATGTATCTGTAGATTATTTATTTCTAGAACACTAAATATAAAGCTCTAGAAAAATTGATTTCCAAAGCTATTTTGTTTCCTATTTTTGTTTTTATGGTTGTAGCTTTAAAAATTTTCTTAAAGCATGATTGGTAAACTAAAGTGGATGTAGAAAAAAATGAGTTGTGAAAAGCACTCACAACACTTACCAATCACCACCATAGACTATGCAAACCACACTGGTAGCTCCGCATCTATATGAACAACAAACGACAGTTGTTTTCTTGCACTGCGTGCGAGACTGTATGTCCTTGAATTTTGCGTTTGTGGTATATGAATGAGCTCTGAGCTGTTGAACTTCTCTTCAAGATTTGTATGTCTTCCAAATAACTTGCAAAGACTGACCATTCTTTTGGTTCCGAAACCATATTCACCAACTGAGAACAATCCGTTGCAAAAGTAACAAAAAACTATTTCCATTGTCCAAATGAGAGCATCTATCTCCGAGTGCAGTGGCGACTGACTCGCTCTTGTATTTTTCGTTCTCATTAAACCATCAAAACCTTCCAGAGTTCTATACCCCCTCTTGTCCTGAATAAATTTCCTGATTTTTCTATGATCCATCCGTAAAACACCTTCTACCTGAGATAGACGGTCTCTTTCTTCTACTGGAAATCAAGTTTGATCGATTCCATGTGTAAGTGAATTATGTGCCTCAGCCCAGAGTAAAGACTTTTTTTCCGTCAATTTGAGAGTATATGTAGGATCAATATCCAAATTTCTAAAAACTTTATTGTTTCTTCCTTTCCATATGTACCATAAAATCCAGGCAAATTGATGATCTTATAATTCTGGATAAACCCTCCAAAAGAAATGATTCATGTTTGCAAAAAGTGATTCAGTGAGAAAGATGTATGGGTTCTATTGAATTCATGAGAGTGCCCAAACCTGAACCGCTGGTGGACATTAAAAAAAATACATGATTTATGTATTCCTCGGGTGCTCCACATTGTGCACAGGTTGTATCCCATTGTATTCCTCTTGCTTTTAAATTTTTCTTAACCGCAATACATCCTAATACCAGTTGCCATAAAAATGTTTTATCTTAGGTGGAGAGCGTACCTTCCAGCAGTAAGCCTTCAATGGAATTACCAAAGGACCATACTCTGGTAGCGTCTTGTCTCTATCCAGATACACTCGTTCTACTTGATATTCAGATTTAACCGTGTATATCCCATTAGTAGTAACATGCCATTCATCCCGATCTGCTATCTCTCGTTAGTAGAAAAATCTCAAAATTATATTTCCCACAAAAACTATAATTTAAAATAATTATATTTTGAATAATTAATATAGTTAAATAAACATAAAATAGGATTAAATAAAAAAAGATAAATAAGTCATTTGTGTACTAAAGTATTCTAGATGAAAATAAATATGAACAAACGGACGGAATTTCATTTGGATGATCCATATTTTTTTAACGCTGGATTTTCATTCATTCAAAGAAAATTTCAGTGTTTACCACCCATGATAGGAGCAAATAAACCGGACCAAAAGGTCGGTTAAGACACTGCTCGTAGAGAAAAAGATGATGAGAACAACATAGGAAAAAACAAGCAAGACACTACCAATAGGCAGAGCATTGCGGAACGTCTCACCAAAGGAGAGAAAAAAAAGTAGGCCATTCCATTGCAGACTGTGGTAAGAGTATGGCAATGGTACCACATATCCCAGAGATGGGTTTAGATCGTTGCTTTCTGAACAACCATATGGTGGAGTCAAAAAGGATCTTCTGAAGCAACATACAACTGCGTACAAAAGTCTTAACACTCGCTGAAACAGATGACACAGCCAGGTTCTTCTCTCACAGAATCTTCAATGACCTTCAGATCCTGGAGGATCTGAAGAGAAAGAGTACCATAGGGAGGGAGGCTGTAAGATGCTTAATTTGAACTTAAGGAATGAATGGAAATCCAAAATTAGAACTCTAAGAACTACAAACTCTGCTTTTATCCACAATAACGGCTTGAGAAGAGTGTCGTATGATCAAAAGTCCAACTCTAAATAATGAATCCTTACTCATTCAGATCAAAGAAACTAAAAATCTCCTCGCAGAAGCATCGGTCTCCAATAACAAAACTTACTCTATAACACCAATTTTGGGAGCATACCGCACATGAGGAATAGCTTGCATGATAAACAAGAAACCACTGTAAAGAAACTTCGTCATCACTAAACCCAACAAAAAATCCGATGAACCAACAAATTGTTCGAGAAAAATATTATGCAGACAACTAGCATGACGAACCAGCAAACAAACTAAACAGACAGATAAATAGAACGACAACATGATCCCCGCTTGAAACACATAAAATCAGAGAAACCAACAAAATCTATCGTCGATCGAAAGGATCGGGAGCTCCGACATTAGTGCAAGATAGAAGATGACCAGATCGGAGAGTCTGAGTCTCTCCTAATTCCATAGGAGCAACAAAACGCTACACTCTAACTATTAAGAGATGAAAGCCAGACGATCCATGCACATCTAACACCAAAGAATAACAAGGGACGAGAGGAGTGGAGACTAGCTCCGATGCTATCTAAGCCATTTCGATAGCTTATCAAAGCCAGAAAATCCATCCAATGAACCATTTCGATTTAGAAAAGAACAATGCCAATAATATTCAGATGGATCATTTGATTGGATTTGAAGATGACGGATAGAAAAAGTTAACAAAGCCAAAGACGCAAACTTTAAACTCCGACAAGATTCTGATAGACTGGCCAACATTTGCGACAGAGATCGAAGTGTTCCAGAGATTACAGGAGGATTTTGAGAATGTGAGCATGTCTCATATTTCTCGAAATAGGAATGGCCAGGCGGACAACGCATTAGCAAAATAAGGAAGAACCAGAGACTATATTTTTTCCATATAGATCAAACTCGGCCAGACGGAGGTGCTCCTTGGAGAATCGGTTCGTCTGACACTTGGGCAGCTGGTGAAAAAAAGAAAAGAAAACTCCAACAAGACAAACTACAAATAAAAAGTTGAGTTCTTTTGTCTTAAATTCACTAACACATTAACCTTAGGGTTTGATCCAATATTGAGTATCCGTTTTCACAGGAAAAAAACAATTCAGGTTTAGGGTTTATCCCTTTTATCTCAGTTCTCAAATGATCAACGGTTGAGAGGAGAGGTTCTAGTTACACTTACAAAGGGTATATCTATGTTTTAATTTCACTTTCTTTGTCGTTTCGTCTTTTTATTGCTACTGTGTTTCTCTCATGAGAAATTTGAATCTGCTTGAAAAATCGATTTCCTTTTGAAATTTACAGTTCTTTCGTATTTGGGTTTGTTTCCAGGTTAGCATTAGATCGAAAAGTCTTGATCTTTTCGATCTTTGATTCCGGACGACAAGTGAAAGTTGAAAAAAGTGCAAGTTTCGGGAGTTGTTTGTACTTGTTCTTATAATATATGGACAAGATAAGTCAATTACCAGATGATTTGCTCATAAAAATATTGTCACTAGTCCCAACAAAAGAGGCAGTTGCCATGAGAGTTTTGTCTAAGCGATGGATGTCTCTTTGGACACTAGTGCCAAGACTAATCTTTGGTGATTACCCAGAGGAAGATGATGATAGGGAAGATGAGGATGCAAAGGCTAGTGAGAATGATCACTGCTGCTCGCAGTTTGTTGGAACTTTGCTACTACATAAAGCCCCGGTTCTCGAACGTTTTCATCTCAACCGTGTTTCAGGATGCAGTGCTTCCGAGATTGATTTATGGATTAGAATTGCAGTTGATCGTTTCGTGCGGGATTTGAAGATACGGTTTTTCCCTAAATACGGAATTATAAGATTGCCTAGTACACTATTTAGATGCGCAACACTAGAGACTTTGGAACTTCGGAAGGTGGTTATTTCGGAAGTTCCTTCTCGAGTTAGCTTTCAATCTCTTAAGACGTTTCGTCTGCTGTTTGTAAAGTATGCAGACAAAGAATCTTTCGTGAGGCTTATATCAGATTGCCCTGTTCTCGAAGACTTGGTTGTAGAAACTTGTCACGATGACAATGTGGTGACTTTTACTATAAATGTGCCTTCCCTGGAGAAGTTTTCCATCAGGAATACATTGCAAGACTTGGAGACTGAGAACGATGTGTTTGTGGTACATTACCATTCATTGAAGCAGTTAACAATCGTGGACTAGTTCGGTGAACTAAAGTTGTTTGGTAATAATACGCCCCAGCTTGTCGAGGCAAATCTCTTATCTGTGTCCTGCCATGCTAAGGTTCTTGAATCTTTCTCCCGTCTCAAGGGTATATCTTTATGCTTACCTGAAGAGGTAGAGTCTGCTTTTCTTCCTCTTTTAGATTTTTCTTGGTACCGAAAAAAATCGGAAACTTTTGTTTGCTTGTGTCTTGTTAGGTGCAGTACCCTACTGGTATTGTTTTATCTCAGCTTGTGTTTTTAAAGATTTGTTCATGTGAAAGTAATTGGATGAATATGCTTATGAGTGTGCTCCAACATTCACCTAAACTAAAAGTTCTCAAGCTTGCACTGGTACTTTCTTTCCTAACCCAAATCTATCTATCTATCGTGTTTTGGTTTCCGCTTTAAAAAAGTCTAATGCACATTTACCATTGATTGCAGAACCATTCGGTGACTGAGGATCGTAAAGTTTTCTGGACTCAGCCAAGTTGTGTTCCTCAATGCTTGTTGTACCATCTCGAAACCTTTAAGTGGAGAGACTATGACGGAACAGACGAAGTAGAGAAAGAAATGGCGATTTATATCTTGAATAATGCGAGCCGATTAGTGACTGCAACTATCTACTACCCTGATTTATTCGAGTGGGAGCGCAAGCTTCAAATGTCAAGGGGTTCAAGATCTTGCAAACTAACTATGGGATGAATCATGAAAGTATTATGTTTGCTTCTTTCTTTTGGGTTTTGTCTGAACAATGCATCAGAATTCAGAACCATTGTTCAGAGTACGCATAGGCGATGGGGAGGCTGTCGGATTTTCGATATTATGCTCATAGGTCCCATTCGGATTTTACTAATTATCGGTTTGGATTCGGTTTGGTTTGAATCGGATTATAACTAATGTTTAAAATCGTCCAAAATTTTTTTTTTTTTAAACTAAAAAAATTAACAAAAAAATACTCAAAAATGGGATGAAAGTATTATGTTTTCTTCTTTCTTTTGGGTTTTGTCTTAGCAGTGCATCAGAATCATTGTTCAGAGGTTCAAAACAGAATTGTGTAGATATCGAACACATCATTTTTTGGTTAAGAGGATCTAATTATCGGTTTGACCGGCTTAAGGATGATCTAAAACAGAATTGGCTGTTGTATGGTTCCCATTACATAACATTGTTCTGAACCTTTTAAATAGCAATCAATTTTTCATTACATGACTGTAAGAGGCAGGCAGATAGAGAACAAAAAAAATAGATCTTTCCTACAAAACTGACAGCCCTTTTAGCTGATTTGTGATCATCCAAAGAAATTGACAATCTTTGGTTTCTTTTTAAGGATGCTCTTCTCATCTAAATTATCAGGTGTAATAACATCATCAGAAGTCTTGATCTTCTTGCTACTTTTAGGCTCTTCATAGAAATCGTCCTCAAGATCATCCCCACTGAACTTGGTGAGTTTCCCTCTTGGTGTAGCATCGAATCCTGTCAGGGAGATAAAGGTACAAGGCTTTTATAAGGTCAAAGAAATTGCATTTACCGTCTCTTTAATCACTTAAAAAAGAAAATGTTACTTGAGCTCTTTGTTGGAGCTGAATCTCTGTTGAGTTTATCGGGGCAGTCTTTGACGAGATGCGCCACACTCCCACACACTATGCAACAACCGCCCTGTAAAAGAATGTTCATCAAATCATATTTGTTTAACATGTCATGAACCAAAACAGGAACTGGGCATTGTACCATTGGGTAGACTCCATGCTTGTTTTGAGGACAGTTCTTGCTTATATGCCCGTGTTCTTTGCATATGAAACAACTTGCAAACTTCGTCCCTCCTACAAATCAAAACAGTAACCTTAGTGACAATTGAATATAGTAGAGCCACAGTTACAACAACACATGGTATAGCTAACCAGACACAGACTTACCATCTTCCAAAGGTTGAGGACAATGAGAAAGTGAATGGGCAGTATCTCCACAGTTGTAACACAACTTCTTCTCGAAGCTACTATCATCGTTCTTGTCCGGACAGTTCTTAAGACTATGCCCTAAAATGAAGTGATCAATCAAAGTATCAACATTCAGCTTCTTGCCCACATAGAGAAACTCAAGAAACTTAACCATGAGAAGGCTCTTATCCTAAACCAAAAGTTGGTGATAAAGCACTCGCAGTTATGCCACAGACACAACAAAACCATATCTCCAAACTCAACTAAACCCTTGACTGATTCAGACAAGAGCTATCTGAACCATATACACACGAGAATCTATCGGAGCTAAAAAAAACCTAAGCATAAACCAAAGATAACAATCAAGAAGAGAGCAAAGCAAACCTTATTTCTCTCCCACTCAGATTTTTCAGGACAGAGCTTAGCAATATGGGTTTTGGACTTGCAGATATAACAGCCTTCGCCAGGTTTCATACCAGGAACTCGGAGAGGATGCCTCGTGGAGGAGCCTTTTCTCATGGGACCAGGTTTCTTTTTCTTGAACAAGCTCTTCTTCTTCTTCTTGTCGGGATCTGTTTGATCGAGAAACGGTAAATAAATAAGATGTGGGTTTAAGCAA
>NC_027756.1:34283222-34283712 GCF_000695525.1 Brassica oleracea var. oleracea
ACAGCTGCGATCAGTAGTTCTCTCGCGGCTTGTTGATCGCCCCGAATTGTCTGAGTTTTACAATCTTTTCCCGGAAACTTGATGCATTGATGATAAGTCGAAGGGACAGCTTTCATGGAATGCAGCCACGGTGTTCCGAGTATGGCATTGTAGGGCGCTTTGGCGCGGATGACGGAGAACTTGACGGTGCGGGTTATACCGCCTGCGTAAACTGGAAGGCGAATTGTCCCTATCATTTGCTCCGAGGCTCCGTTGAAGCCGGTGAGCGTGCGAGAGGAAGGCTTCATATCTTTTAAATCAACTCCCATTTTGTCGAGTGTGTCGCGAAATATGAGATCGACTGAGCTGCCGGTATCAATAAGGACTTTTGCGACCAGACATTCGCCGATGTCGAGGTCGACGAGGAGGGGATCGTTATGTGGCATGTGGACACCCTTGGTGTCTAGTGCCGAAAAAGTGATCTGGCGATCATTTTCGACCGGAGAAGGCC
>NC_027756.1:34285587-34301781 GCF_000695525.1 Brassica oleracea var. oleracea
AAAGGTGAAAACCCTAATCTAGCCGCCAAGTGTTAGTCAGATGATTTTCGATCTCCTTCTTGTTTCCTCTCTTTTTCCTTATATAGGCGTCCTGGCGTCTCGCCCTTGACCTAATTTACGCCGTCTTGGTGGGCCTCCTCTGCTGGGCCGAGAAGTCCGTAGGCATTCGGGTAGTTGCTGAGCCGAACGTACTTCAGTCGATGATGATCGACTAAAAGTACTCGAGAGTCAAGCCGAGAGACCTGACTCTCGAGCCGACCGATCGAGCCGTCGTTCCTCCTAACTCGGGCCAGGCCTTCCTATTCCTCGGGCCTTGTGGGATGGTCAAATCCATCCTCTACAGGATCCTTTGGCGGCGTTGGTTCTGGTTTTGGAAACTGCTCCGGGTGAGCTTCCTTGTATCGCTTCCGCGCAAGTCTTTGCCTTCGCCTCACCATTGTTCAATTCAGCAGAGAGAGAGAGAGAGAGAGAGAGAGAGAGAGAGAGAGAGAGGAAGCCGATTAATTTCAACCGGCGACGATAGAGTCGGTGAAAGACGCAGAGGTTTCTAGCGCAGGCTTCGCTTTACGCAGCCCAATCATAATGGGTCCAAATATCGCGTATACATATAAGAAATTTGTACGCCTTTTAGATTTTTAATACGATTTTCGTTTGTCGCCACCAAAATGAGGTGGGAGATTTTTAGTACGACGGCGTGTACATGCGGAATATTTTTGTTTTGTTGTCGTTGTTTCTTTGGTTCGTTTTAAAAGGAACTATACCCAAAAAAAAAAAAAAAAAAAATTGTTTTTAGGCCAAAAATTCACATTCCTCAACTTAATGGGATAATCTCAGTCTATAATTGTTCTATTCGACCAATGATATAGAAAAACTCAATAATTCAAAAATATAACTTAGAGACTAACATCTATTACTCTAAAGAATAGATTCTCTCACTCTAAAATCTGCCACGTCAGAAAATAGAAGCACCAAAAGACGACATGTGTCACCTTTCCTAAACATTGCGTTTAATTTATAGGTGATTGTCATTTTTTGGGCTTCGTTTTGTGGGCTTTATATATTACACAAGCGGCTATACCCATATAGAGAAACCCTTATCTTCTTCTTCTATCTCCCACTATTAATCTCCGACATTCAAGAGCTTGAGATGCTGAAGTCGACGTGAAGAATCTCTTCGTTGGGTTTCTTTCTGATTTCGATACTTTCATGTGAAGCTTTAGTCGACAAGCCATAAAAACTCTTTTAGTTCATGCCCACATACAAAGTATGGTTGACTGGGTATAAAGCATAACCTCTTTCCCTCAATTCAGTCCAGTGACCAATGTAGTCAATCAATTCATCCCACCTTTTTCCTCATCAATCAAGATTTCTCACCTCCCCTCATCAACCAGAGCTACTGCATATATATGGTGTCAAGGTGCTCAAGATAATTCATGAAGTTTCTTCAAACAGAGAAAGTCGTTTTAAGGGAAACAGAGGAGTCAGGAGAGAATTGACGGCGTCGTCTTCATTTCATCCGCCTGCGGTGGCAAAACCCAGATCGTTAATTACCGTTAAATCCCTGGTATGATCATCCAATCGTAATACTGCTTTCCTATATGTTTTTAGGAATTATAGAGATTCATATTTCGCAAAAATATGTGGATTAGAGATAGAGATTTGAAAGAGTTGGAGTTTCTTATTTTGATGAGATTCAAACTAACATGTTAAAATCCAGATGAAAGGTGTTTTTTTTATGGCTGAAGTTACATGTAGAATTGATGTTTTTGATGAATAGAAAGAAGATTACAAAGAAGATTACAAGCTGAGGCTTAAAGATTTCAAGTCATTATGTATAGATCATACTCGCATTTCACCTTTGAAAACCTTTTGGTTGCTCTCATCTCAAAGCTGATGAGTTCTATAAGGTTCCTTGCTTAACCTAAACTACTTAACAAATCTGACATTTTTATGTTGTACAGATTGGATTTTGAACCTGCACCAGCACCGTGCATGTGCATTAGCTTCACCGACATGCACATGCTTAATGTTTTTCGTGGTCAAGGCCGGTAGATTAATTCAGGTTTCAATAATATTTAAAACACTGCATATAAATAAACACATATTCGAATATGAATGTTCTGCTTATAAGGGTTTGATGATCTTTGGAATCTATCATGGAATTGATCGCGACAATGATGGCATGTATATGGTTTTAAAGTAGAGTAGCTTCCTTCAATTTAAATGAATTTGAGAAAAATATTATGGGCTAGATCTTGAAGATATATAATGGGCATATGTCTATTTTTATTGTGCAGCTTAGAAGAGAAGTATTGAATATTATCATAGAGTCGTAGTTCATGAGATTTTGCTGCCACGAAGAATATAGAGTTCTCACATGTAAGACGCCAACGAAAACTATAACGTGAGTTTCTTTCTTTCTTTTATTGTTCTTTTACATATATCTAAATGTTCTATGTTTTTTCTGTTCTTACTAATGCCACTCTTGGATAAGAACCATACAATAGGCCCAACAGGGGAGACTAGATGTTTTATGTTTTCCTCTGTTCTTATCAGAAAATGTATTTTTCTATCAATTTGAGTAAATTCAGAATGGAAGTTTTGTTTGTTTAGATCACTGAGGAAGCTAGAGAGCTTGAAAAGCAACTCAGACAACCCACTAAGGAGAAGAATGAAGCTGTGCGAGGCCAAGAATTTGAGAAGGTATTGTCTTCGAGTTTGTCTGACTATCTATAAACCCAAGATTAATGTTTACAATTCCATGAGTTCTTTTCCAACAGGCTGAAAGTATGACCAGAACTAGAACTTAGTGACGAGATAGCTGTTGTTTTAGTCAAAGGCAAAGAAGTGAGCAAAGCTGAGACTGAAGCTGGAAAAGCAGGACCTACTGTCACTGAATCCGACATCCAACACATCATCTCCACCTAGACAGGAATACTGGTAGAGAAAGTTTTGTATGATAAATCTAGCTGTCTTCCCAATATTGCGTAGAGCCTTCACACGAGTTATTGGCCAAGACAGCTGTTAAAGCTATTATATGGGTGATCCAACGTGCATGTGTTGGGCTCAAGAATCCGAACCGCCCAATCACAAGTTTCAAAAGTGTTGTATGTACTTTATATTGTGTGTAGTGATTCTTTCATGCTGCTTGATCCTACATCTAAAACATCACATTGTGTTGTGTTTCAATGCAAATAGATTTGTAAACTATGCATTTTTAAAATGTACTTATCATTTATCATAACTTTTTTTTGGTGACAAAAGTGTTTCACCATAATGGATTTACATAATTCAGATTAGGTTGGCTAAGTAAACAACTATATGAAACTAATACCTTCAAAAGTTAAAAAAAAGCGATATTAATACAGCACAAACATTGGTAAATGTTCTTTTTTTCCTTTCTCTAAAACTGTTCAATGTCATTTAAGGAACAAGGTTTGACTTACAAACTATTTTTTGAAAACACACAACTAAGGCATATCCCACCCGTAGGGCGGGCCAACCCTAATATAATATAAATAAACCAATTACAATTAACAATATCTTATAAAATATCTCTGAATCAATTTTTCTAACCCTAGTTTATTTAGTCTCTTGTTATCTCTGCATCTCTCTCTCTGTGAACAACAAAGAAAACTTCTCTCTCAGTGGGGCAACGAAGACACTGACAAAAATCTCTTCTTCTCCAACGTAAATCACTTCCACTCCGTCATAAATCGGGTTTTCTACAGCGTAAGCCTCTTCTTCTCCGGCATAACATCTTCTTATCATGTCTAAATTGAAAGGAACATCGATTCTTTCCTTCCTATTTCGTTTTTCATACTTTGAGATCTCATGTTTAATAATATCATTGTTTTGCCTACTTGTTAAAAGCTTAGAAACTTACCGGATATATGTTCGTCGAAATTTTGTTTTCATTCTTCTTTACATGTTCTTAAATTGTGGTTAATTTCTTTGAAAAGCAAATAGATTAGTTTTTGTTATATGTTTGTATTTTTTTGTTATCATACAAGTTTGTCAATCAATTTTGTGAAGAGATTGGGTTATTTTGGGGTTTGTGTCTTGTTTGTTTTAATGTGTTTTCGAACTGCTTTTTATCAATAAAATGAAATATTTACTCATAGACAATTAAAATTTTAATAATAGTATTATATTATGTTTTAACACAATGTTTTTAGAAAATTGTAATTCAAATCATCAGTAAACTTATCAAATAGGCTTTCATGAAACAAACTTTAAAAAAATTATAATCTACAAGATTTTTTCAAATAAAGTTACACACAATAAACCAAAATACATGATGATTCTTCATAAGCTTTTAATCTAATGATCCATTCTTATAAAACTTTATTAAAGCAATCAACATAACATACAATATTAAAAATGATCTCACATGAGTTCCATTAAAAAAAGATAGTTGATGAACAATTCTAATAAAATATACGAAAACATAAAATCTATGTATGCTCCAAACAAATTAGTTAAAAATTTTAATATTTTTTATATATTGACATTAAAATATAATCCCCAGCAACAACAAAAAAGAAAGAGAATATTTATTCTACATTCGTCAATTAAGAATATATTATCTAAGAATATTAATCAAAAACTGAAAAAAAAAAATTTGACAAACTTTTAACAATTAGAAAAAAGTACATCTGAATTAATAAAATATAATAGTCTCGGCATAATATATAACTAGATACTAATCCGCGCTGTGCGCGGATATTTTTGACAAATCTTCCTAATTGTTATTGAGATTAGAAAATATAATCTTTAGAAATCATGATTTTTGGGACTATATTTTTTTCTATATATATTTTGTTTATAATATAAGACGTGGATACAATATACTATTATTTTGTTTTTGACTTTTATATAATATATTGGATGTTTGTTTTTTAAAACCCAAAATTTAAACAAATATGGCCTGGATCAAAAATAATTGATAGACGTTAAGACCCATTAATTTTCAAAGTAACAATACTTTTCGTCTATGAAATTGACCCATTAATTAAAAACATTATAGTTTGATCAAAATAAAATTAAAGATTTTTTTTTCCGGCAAGGTCAACTATTTGTAAGTTGTAACGTGTAACCTCGAAAGTTTAAAAACTTTATTTTCTTTGTCTTCTCTTTCGGTGGTTCTGGAGTAAATCGTTCTCCATGATAAACATAAAAAAAAATCGTTTCAGTCTAAATCAAATTGTTCACTCTATCACCAAAGTCAATCGATCTAAGTACTTTAAGGTTAGACTCTTTAATTTTTGTTTGTAAACCTTCTTTGTAAACGATTACAAATTTTTACCAACAATTAGATTCGATGTTTTTCTCATGTTGATAGATCTCTCACCTATACTTCTAGATCGACCATCATTATCATCTTTGAAGACATGATTTTTTCTGGTTCGACCATCACCAACGGCTGGTCAGACATTTTGACCGAAAGTCATACTTTGGAGTCTTTGAAAATAGATAACTGTGACAGAAATAATTTATACACTCCACGTTTTATCTGTTTGTACCGGAAAAGATTTTAAATTTCTTATACTTAAGCTAATTGACCTTTTTTTAAATCTGTTTCGGCCAGCTTCATACAAATCTCTTTGAGAGATTGTTGTGTCATATATGGATATCTCGAAGAAACAGAGAAAAAAGAGAATTTCAGATACCAAAGGTTAGTAGTTAGTACGAACTTATCTGTACGAACTTATCAAACACACATACAATTTTATCTGCGAGTATGAACTCAAAAGAGTCTCCACCCGAATAATTTGAGTTTTGTGTCCATGAATGAAGAACTTTGACTTCAACCTTCCAAATAATTTTAAATGGCTTGACATTGTTCAAGCCAGTGATTTCATTGGATGTAACCATAGCCATATCAGTCTCTCTTTGCTTTTTTTGTGAGGTGTAGAGAAATGTTTAGGTGACGGAAGATTATTTATAGTGATTTGGTACTAAATGTTAGGTATAATGAGGATCGAAAGATATATTCCGATTTCCATAATCTATTGACTTGTTAGCTATATTTGATTTGCATATTTTTTAGGAACCGTTATATGAAGTTAAGATATGAAATCTAATGAATGTAGATGGGAAGCTGATTAATAGGGAGCTTGTTGGTTTGATCAAAAAAAAGGGAGCTTGTTGGTAAGGAAGAAAATCGTATAAAAATATATTCAGTTTTCAAATATAAAAGAATAAGGAAAATATAGTAACCGAGTTAAGTTTTTTAAATAGATATAATTAGATATACATATACATATACAACTATTTATTTAAAAGCTAATATATAAATGAACATATTAATATCTCTACATATACGTGTATGATTTCTACGTTTAGGTATGATAATCAAAAGACAAAACTTATCTAATCTATAATGGTGAAACGGTTCTAATCTCCATATTATAAAAGCTTATATGCTTGACAATATTGTGTTTATAATGGGAGGACAATATTGTGTTCATTATTGCAGGTTTCTGAAGGTTTTAAAGTGATTTCAGATCGTATGCCATATTACAGATACAAATGTACGATAGATATAAGTCCTGTTCGTTTGGTTGCCGCAGGTTTCGGCGTCAGCGTCAATGAGGACAGTTGTTGTTCGTTTCGTAGACGCTGACGCTGACGCTGACGCTGCCGCTGACGCTGACGCTGACGCTGCCGCTGCCGCTGACGCTACCGCTGCCGCTGCCGCATACTATATCGCGACCGCAGATTTTATCGGCGTCAGCCGCAGGACACGGCGTTCGGACGCGGTGTCATACGCAGTTTCCTGCGTCAACAAAACGAACAAGAGTTGACGCAGAATGTTGACGCTGCCGCTGCCGCCGGTACCTGCGGCAACCAAACGAACAGCCCTATCATGAAAAAGTGTATCAAATGTTTGGTTGTTTAGTAAGATTGAGATAGACAATATATGAATTAATTTGAATGTGTTATGTTGCAGTTAATGATCTGAACAGAAGCAAACACAGAAGAATTTGTTATGTTACCTTACGTACAGACTTTTCTTGGACAGCAAGATAGTCTAGACACCAGGTTTGCTTCACTTATGTACGTAAGATGTAATCTATAGATAAGAGTTCTGTACTGTATATTAATTTTAATATACAACCAACGGTTCATTAATAATTTAATTTAGACTTACAACACCGATTTTGTTCTATAACCCGGTGTTGGTCTGATTTAAAAATATTTTGGTTAAATCATTAAGTAGCATGTATGTAATATTATTGTAACACTCTAGAAAAGGTCCAAAAGTTAATGACAACTTTCAATGATAGATAAAAAATGAGATTCTATTTTAATAAATTAGATGTAACTAGATCAAGTTGAATATGTATCTACTATTCTAGATCAAGTAGAATATATTTTATATTACTAAATAAAATATTACTTAATGTTTAGTTTAAAATTAGGAAAATTATCTTAAATAACTCTTTTTAAGTTTTTGTCACAAAAATGACACTCAAGAAAGAAAATGACCAAAATAACCCATTTTTAGTTTGAAATTTTTAATTTTTATTTTTAATTTTTAAAATTTGAAACCCTATCCCTAAAATCTCACCACCCCTTAACTCTAAACCTAAATCTAAATTAATTAATAAAATTTATTTTGGTCATTTTCTTCATTGAAGGCTATTTTTGTGACAAAAACTTTAAAAATGATATCCTAAGAAATTTCTCTTAAAATTTTATATATATATATATATATATTTCCCCTTTCTTATATCTAACAAAAATATTTAATATTATTTAAATTTTATCAAAATATTTATTATGATTAAGATCTAAATCTAGATATTATACTATTCGATATGCATTTAAGAGAACTAACAATAGTATTTAAAATATATATGCACACAATAAAAATATAATAATTATATTTTCATTGTAAAATTTGGTAAATACAAAGCAAAGTTGGACATTATGCATATGAATTAATTTTTTATGTCATTCAAATAAAAAAAATATATTGAATTATATTTATGATAGCTCAAAGCTAATGTTACATGTTATCAATGTTATCAATTGGAGGAAATAAAGATGAGAGGTTGATTAGAGTATGCCGCTGCTGCAGACGTTGTTAGTCTCTCATCAGTTAACATTTTAAAATAGACAATAGAGAACAAACCCACCGGTTCTGCGCGATCCTCCACGTATCTAAACCTCTTCCACTCATCCTCCACGTGTCCATTTCTTTCCTCTCTTTTATCTTCCCTCGACACTCAAAACTGTTCACTTGCCACATTTTCCCGAGCAAAAGAAAACCAAAACGCATCTTGTCTTCTCAGAAAGGACCTTACGCAAACCCCGAAACCATGTCTGGAGGTGTCGGTCCGACTTATAACGACATAGCCTTGCCAAAAGACGAACACCATCACGCTGTCGGAAAAACCACCGGATTCTTTTCGTTCCGGCAACTAAACGTCCTTGCAATAATCCTCGTCCTCTCCGCAAGCGGTCTCGTCACAATAATAGATTTTCTATTCGCACTCCTCACCTTCATCTACTTCTTCTTCATCGCCAAAGTAGTCTTCCCTCCACACGAGAATCCGAACCGAGACGCGCCTCTCACAAGCTCCACCAACAAGTTTTTCCGTTTCTATGTAGCTTGCGCGGGGATCGTCGGGCTCTTACTTCCCATCTGCTACATCTTCGAAGGACTCCTAGAGGACGATAAACGCGGTGTGAGCGCAGCTGCTCCGCACGTGTTCCTTCTGGCGAGTCAGGTTTTCATGGAGGGATTAGCGGCCACGTTTGGCTTCTCTTCTCCGGCTCGGATCCTCGTACCGATCGTTTACAACGCTAGGAGGGTCCTTACTCTCGTGGAGTGGATTATGGACGAGTTCTCAAGGGAATCTCCGGCGTCTGCCACGGGGGTGGGGACGGTTTCGGAGCGGCGTATGTTTGCCGGGAAAGTTTTGTCGGCGGTGAACTTAGGGGTTTGGTCGTTTAATCTCTTTGGTGTTCTGATCCCGGTTTATCTACCGAGAGCTTTCAAAAGGTATTACGGCTCCAGCAAGGAGAATTGAGTCTGGTTAAAAGACCAATTCCAGCTTTTGTTGTTTAATTAGTCCGGTTCGGTTGTAGGATTAACCGTGATCTAAAAGTGAATTCAAGGGTTTTGTTGTTCAATCTCTTTGGTTATGTGATACCGGTTTATCTCCTGGTAGCTTTAGAATAATGTATTAGCCGGTTTAATCACCCAGCTTTTGTTATCTTTCCTCTTTTACAATCTTTTATGAATTCAGTTTCAGTGATTCTTGTTTTTGTCAGAGTTCTTTTTATAGAGCAATCACCATCTCAGTTCAAAATACTTCCGTAGGGATACTAACATAAAAGAAACGAAATATAATTTTTATTTCACAACGATCGATATATCAATGTAACGAGATGAAATAATATTCCAAGGTTCCTAATTACATCAGTACAGAGGTTGTTCTTACAACAATTGCAAAACCAAAGCTAACTAGCTTACTTATTCAGTGTATAATATAAGTTGTCAGAACCCACTCTCTTACCTTTGTCTTCACCATCTCACTGAGCCATGTTCAATGGTTTTGTTTTGTTATATAGGTTCTTTTATATATATAGTCTTTGGTAATGTAAAAGAAGCTACTTTTGTTAGCTGACTTAAGATCGTAACCCCGGGAAGAAACTCCAGCTGTTTCCTGCGACTTTCTCACTATTCTCTTCCTTCGTGTTATCAAATTTGAATTCTTTGCTAGATCCAACCGACGAGGAACTGAGCTGAAGAATCCTCTGCTGCTCGGTCAATCTATCTATATCTGACAATCTCTCTATGCTTCTTCTCTCATCTATCTCAATCCGGTCATTGTTGTTCATTCTGTCATGTGATCTGTTCAGCTTGCTAGCAAGACAACGTGCAACGTCCTCGCCTGTTAACTCAAACGAGACTCTGTGATCCGCTACAATGACTTCAGACCCGTGATCCGAATTAGCCAGAGACTCGACCTCAGAGATCTGTGGCCATGCAGTGTTGTTTCCAGAAACCATCCCAGGACCATTTGGTGTCAATGCGCCTGAACCCATCCCTGAACCGTGGCCAACAGGAGTGATTGATCCAGAACCAAACCTGGATCCCCATTTACGAGCAGTGAAATGCTCAAAACCAAGGAACTTTGGAGGCTCACCGATACGAAACTCAACCATGGGCGATTTACCGGGGTAAGGAGAAGATGTACCGGAGTTTGAAACCACTGAGCCAGGGGAGATTAAGTTACCGCCACCAGGACTCCCCGGACACACTTGGTTAGACCGAAACTCGTAATGTGAAGACGAGAACTTTTGATTCGTCCCGCTGCTATCCCTCCGAGTAAGCTCCAAGGAAGATGTAAGCAACTGAGCAAAGGGAACTTCAGGGGAAGAAGGCGTGGTTATATGGAGTGATGATTCCGGAGGTGGAGTGAATGAGGCAGTGGATGGTTCGGTTATCAATGCGGAGAAGACCGGAGGAGTGACGGGTTGAGTTTCGTTAGCATATGGTCCAGCAGAGAAGACGGACTGAGGTTCCTTAGGGGAGAATGTATTGCTTGTAAGAGAGAGTGGACCAACAGGGGTATGAGAGACAGATGAGGAATCAGACTGAAGAAACGAAGCTGGAGATGACGGAGGTGCTATCGAAGTGGTTGAGTTTTGGATTGAAATCGCCGGAGCTCCAGATGCAATGGGTTCAGGTACTAGGACGGCGTTACCAATCCGTGTGTTGTTCTTTTGAGATCCAAAACAGGAGTTTAAGCTCCAGCAGTTTCCCCACCTTCTCTTCTGTAAAAGTCAAACACCAAGAAATTAGATTCCCCCTACTGTTTCACCAAAGTAGTTTGAAATAAAGAGAGAACATAACTATTATGAACATGACTTTACAAAGTACATCTCTTTATTATTGACCTTTGTAATCATGAACTGAATGCTATTATGACCTTGTAAAGCCAATCAGATTGAAAAAGGCCAATAATTTACCTTTATCAAGCAACCAAACAAGTGTCTTTTTTTTTTTTTACCTTTACGAGGATATAAAGTAGTAAAAGATCATCATCAAAGTCGTGACACCAAGAATATAAAAAGGTAAATCACGCAAACTGAATCTTACCCGCTCTGATCTACAATCATGATCTTAGTCTGTGCAAATCATTTTCAATCAAAAAGCTACAGATCTCGGAATCACGATCTGAGAGTTTAGGACAACACTAGTGATCTGTATTAGACACATTTCGAACTCAGAAAATCAATAAAAGAAGAAGAATACCTGAACAGACGAGGGCTGAACACGAGACTCGGCGGTGACGATGGCGGTAGCGGCTGCGTTCACAGTCTCAACGCTGTTTCTCATCTTCGACTCAGATTCACCCACAATCACATTAAGATTTACTCTACTCACACACCGCTGCTACTCTACTTGGATCTCGAAAGAAAAATTAAACTAGAAAGGGAAAAAAAAGAAAAAAAGGTAAATCAAAAGCAAAGTGTTTGTGTATAATGAATGATATGAGATTTGGGAGTCGCTCTCTCATCTCTCCCGAAAGGGTCCCACTCTTTCTCTCCCGTCGTTATCTTGTCCAGCTTTCATTCAATTTTCCACATGCTCTTGCCACGTCATCAGTATACACAGTTCCATCCCACGCGCTTTCCTTTTTCCCTTTCTTATTTTTATGTAAAAATGATTTATCATTTTTCCATCATTGTGCACAATCTCGATAAATGCTTTTTATTAATTTATAAAAAATTCAATTTAATATATTCAAAAATTCAATTTAATTATTTATATTTATAATTAAATAATTTTTCAAAAAATTCTTTTTGTTTTAAAGTAAATATTTGGAGTTATAAAAACATATATACAATGGAATGTAAATATGTTTTAGATATAATCTGATATATAATACTAAAATATTTTTAAATTTCAAAAATTAATGTAAATAAAAGAAAAAAATTTAATTTAATTAATTTTATATAAAGTTTGAATATATTAATCACTAGTTTATATTTTAATAATGTATAAAAAAAATAAAATTATTTTATTTATTTATTGAACTGTTTCATATTTTAACTCAGTCCAATTTAACCAATAAATGTATTAATTTATCAAAAAATAATTTGCAGAATTTGTATTGTTGAGTTTTGGTTACAAGTAACTATTGGTCCATTTTCGTTTTTTAATAACTTGCAATTACTAACAAATTGCCGCTATTAAATCTTAATTATTGACAACAACGACAACATAATTTAGTTGTATTTGTTCAATTAGAAATAAAATGTAAGTATATTTCTAGAACTTTAATAACGTTGTCTAGTGGCTATTTTTAGTTTCTTTATTAGTTAAATTCTTAATGTAAACCTTTCATATGGATGAATATATAGTAAAAAAAGAAGAAAATATTACTGTCCCAAGAGTTGACCAAGCCTTATGAACTGCATATGCCATTTGGGATGGGGACCGATTATAGCCGATCATCATTGGAACTCCCATGTGACTCATCTAAATTTGTGTTTCTTATTCTTCATTTTAACGTCTGTTGCATTATTTCACGCGGAGAAAAAAATAATTTTGAATTGCAGTTTTCTTGTCAACTGTTTCTAAACTTTACTTTTTAGTTCACAGTATATTAGTGTTTTTATGGTCTGATGAACTTTTGTTTATAGTCAATGGAAAAATAACTTAGATATATGAAAGAGAAATGCCGGATAAAAAAATTAAAAATAAATAACCGCACGTGCGCACACCATTTTGTGTGTGAAACTCTTTTTATATTAATAGATTTTAGGAAAAAATGTTTTTTTAGAGAAAAAAATGATAACTATGTCATTTTAAACTAATATCTATTTTGTGTTATTTTTTTCTATAATACTTTTTAATATTTTTGAAAATAAATTTAATAAATAGTTTTACAAACAAAAAAATTAGAAAAATAGTAACTATTGATAAAATACCTATATAAACTTAGTGGTATTTTTCAGTTCTAAAAATATTTAAATCATAATTTTTATATTTTTTTCTAAATAAAATTGAAATGACATTCTACGAAGTAGAAAACGAAATCCACTTTTTTCATTGAATCTACAATGTTTAGAATACATGATCTACGTAAATAAGAGTATTATAAAAATATTTATAATACACATTCCGCGCTTAACCTACCGATCTAAAATCTTTAGAAATCAAAATCTACACTTTAATATAAATCTAAAACACGTAGAAATCGACATCTACAGATTTACTGTAAATCTAAAACATGTAGAAATCAAAATCTACACATTACTATAATTCTAAAAACCTGTAGAAATCGGTTTCTACAAATTAGTTGTATTCTACGGATAAGAAATCGTTTCCTAAAAATATGGAAACAAAATATTTGGGAATATTCACTTTCATATTTTGAAAAAAACCGATTTAAAAAAAAAACAAAACAAAAACGAAAAAAAAAAGTGGTAACCTTCTTCTCACGCCGTCTTCTATATTCCATTGATTGTTCACAAAATTTCACATTATTTCTACCAAATAAGCGTGAAATTGAGTGAGTTAGGGTTTATGAACTTGAGACTTTGATTTTCTCCCCCTTTGTTCGTGAAAGAGATGAGAAATTATGGGTTTCATCTCAAAAAAATCGAGTTTAAAGAGTTGAAATCGTGTTTGGTCAGATCAAATAAAGTGTGAATCAAACCGGATATAACCGAAGAAAACCAGGAAATCGATTTGGAATACTTACCTGGGCAAGAGATCGATCGGTCTATAATTCGAGATCGGTCGATCTGTATGAAATCTACCTTTGCCGATCGAGTGAAATGGACCAGGTCGATCAGTATATGCTCCGCGTTTTTTTGTTCTGCATAATGATCAAGATCGATCGATCCGTTCGACCTTGTAATTTCGGATCTATCGATCCCGCTAGATCGAATCCATTATTTATTATATTTAAAAATTACGATTTTAAGGGCATTATGGTCTTTTTGAAAATAATTAGCCTAATGAGACATAAAATATATAAAATTAGTCTAAATAGACATAGTTATCATTTTTTTGCTCTAAAAAAATAATTTTCCCTAGATTTTAATAATACCAGGACGAAAGATTTATTTTGTCCGCGCCAATGGCTTTTGTAGTACCGGCGCTAGAATTCGTTTAATAGTTTTTTTTTTGTTATTTTATTACTACTAGATATTTTCCGCGCTATCGCGGGGATTGACTTGTTTTTAATGCATATCTATACTATTATTTATAAATTGATTTGGCTTATTTGTCATATTCTCCATGATTTTAGTTAATTTGCTTACTTATCATATTTTCCATGATTTTAGGATAAATCAATAGTTTAATTAATATATATTTTTTTTTGATATCTATATATTTATCATGATATTTAAAATCATGATAAACATGAACCTATTTTACCGATATATATAATAATATTTTTAAAAAACTATATTTTAATATATAATAAACATGATATTTAGGAAATTTAATTAATAAATAGATATTAATAATATATACCGAAAATATCATCATTATTTTTCTCTCATTTTATAATTTTAATGACTAATATTATAGCTAATTTCTCTGATTTTTACTGAAAATATTGATCAAATGCAAATTGTTATAAAATTTATATATAAGTATACTAATATATCTGAATTAATCAGTTTCTTCGGTTAATTTGCTTATTTTTCATCTTTTCCATAATTTTAGGATAAATCATTAGTTTAATTAATATTATTATTTAATGTATTTATTTATTTTGATGTCGATATATTTATCATGATATTTAAAATAATTAATAAACATTAAACTATTTTACCAATATATATACTAATATTTTTTAAAAACATATTTTAATATATAATTATCATGATATTTAAGAATTAATAAATAGATATTAACAATATCTACCGATAATATCATCATTACTTTTCTCTTATTTTATAATTTTAACGACTAATATTATAGCCAATTTCTCTGATTTTTACTGAAAATATTGATCAAATACAGATTATTATAAAATTTATATATAAGTATACTATTATATCCGAATTAATTGGTTTCTTTTGTTTATTCGGTTTGATCCCTTAATATACTGATCCATATTCATATATTTTTTTTTCTAAAAATAACATCCTCGGTACTTCGAAATCCATATATACTATTTTCTCTATTTCGGTTTGGTTTGATTTTGAATGGTTTGTTAATGTTTTATATTTGTATACTGAAATTTGGACTGAAAAGAAATCACATATTAATCATGTGGTACTAAAAGAAACAAAATAATACAATTTAATACATTGATTACCAATATGAATACTGAAATTTTATAATTTATAATAATTGAAAATTTGTATCTAATTTAATTATTATTATTTTATAAAAAAGAAATTAAAAATTAAAAATTGTTAGATGTACAGATATATTAATCCGCACACGGTGCGGGACATCAACTAGTTGCAATGTAAAATCAAGTGCTTTTTTAAGAAACAAATCAATTATATTTACATACATAGTAAAACTTAAAGTTACATTTACTAAACCAATTATAGCTAAGCGTTACTTTCTGGAGTTATATTGAAAAAAATAATTATAGCTAAGCGTTACTTTCTGGAGTTATATTAACAAAACAATAGCATATAAAGGATTGATGATAACATGATATTGCAGTTTATCTATTAGTAAAAAATAGTTAAAACATACACTAGTAAAAAACAGGGCCATAGCCACGAAAATGCCATGCGTATTTCGTGGCAAAAAAGCAAAAGCTACGTTCTACCTACGAAATGCTACGAGAAAGAAAAACGTGGCAAATCGTAAACTTACGTAGCAGACGTTGCTACGAAATTGTTACGGATATATTCGTGGCCAGTCTTAGCCACGAAATTGCCACTTAATAATCGTGGGTATGCAATTCGTAGCAAACACTTCTACGTTTCGCTACGTTTTAACCGTGGCTATCGAAATTTATAATATTAATATATCTTAGTCGGCCAGAAAAAACAAATAAAGTGATTGCCACGAATTTTATCGTAGCAAACCGTGGCAAGCCCACCGAAAAAAATCACCCCAATCACATCTTGCACATATGGCAGGGATAAATACAAAAAATGAAGCCACGAAAATCATTCGTGGGAAATTTCGTGGCAGGTTTTTTCAGTTTAATCACATCGGTCTGATTGGGTGCAGGA
>NC_027756.1:34304429-34306072 GCF_000695525.1 Brassica oleracea var. oleracea
GTGTCTCTCTCTCTCTCTCTCTCTCTCTCTCTCTCTCTCTGAAACCTTCGCCGTTCTCCCATTCTCACGAGACTCTCACAGCCTCCTCTCTCTCTCAAACCTTCACCGCCTCTCTCATTCTTTCTCACACTCTCTCACAGACTCCTCTCTCTCTCTCTCTCAACGATGGCTCCTTCGACTGGAATCCCCAACGAATCACGTCGTCGCCCTCGCCCTACCGAATTACAGCTCCCAGGTTAGTGAGCCCCTCGTCTCTGTCTCGATTCCTCTTCCATCTAGACTTCTTAGGGTTTCGATTTAGACTTCTTAGGGTTTCGATTTAGACTTCTTACGGTTTTGATTTCAAGTTTTTGTTTTTCGGTTTTGTCTCCCTTTAAAGTTTTGATTCCTCTTAATACTCTCTGTCTGTCTACAGGTATGCGGCAAGGGAGACCACAAATGACCTTATCGGATCCTTCTGCCATGGCCCCATATTTTTCTCCTCCTGGAGTTGTACCTCCTGGAGCTGTCCCTCCTGGAGCTGTTTCTCACGCATCTGTCGGGTCTTCAAGTGCTGTGGCTGTGGCTCCTGCCCCTTATGTCAGGAGAAGAGAAGATGCTCTGCTACGTGCGGCATCCAGACGTAACCAGCCACACCTCTACCCTGACAAGACCAATGGAGCTTTGTGGTAAGTTTAATACAAGCTCTGTTAAGTAGTTATGTTCTGTTAGAGTAAGTTTAAAGTAGTTTTGTTCTGTTTAAATACAAAATAAAAAATATTGTGTTGTGGTATTAGTTGAACCTTGTATTAGTAGACTAAGTGTAGAGTATAATATTTGATTTTGTCAATACTAGTTGAACCGTGTATTAGAAGATTAAGTGTAGAGTTTAATATTTGATTTTTATTTGATGTTTGCCATTGTCTTGTCTCAGGTTTGGTATTGATCCTGAAGTCCATGCTTTTATCCGAGTATCCGAGCAACATGTGGGGGTCGTGGGCAAGCTGGAACTTCGTTCCACCTGAGAAGAAGGATCAGTGGTGGCATGCGTTCATTGTAAGTGCTTGTTTCCCTTTCCTTTTCCCTTTCTCAACTATTAGGAAGCTATAATGTTTAACTATGTCTTATGTTCTTTTGTAGCAAAACTACTACTGGGATGACCAATTCCATGATGAAATCTACTTGAAGTGGAAGAAACAAACTCAGGTTACCGTCTGTGGCCGCATCAGCCAGAACAGGAGAGATAATAGGCAACCTTCTTACATGTCAGACGCTCACTGGGCAACAATGGTTGAGAAGTACAACACTGAGCAAGCAAAAAGGAAGAGTGCAAAAGCTGCAAGATCTCGTAAGTCTGCTCCAGTTGGGAAGAAGATGCACAAGCACGGTGCAGGCCCACGCTGTTTCCTGAACATTGCGTATCAAATGGTCAGTTTTGCCTTTTTTTCATAATTTTTTTTGCCTTAAGTGTTGTCTAACTTCCATCTGTTTCCTTTCTTGTAGATGGTTGATGAAGGTTTGGATGAACCACCTTCATACACAGCCCTTGCAAGGAAGACTCACACGGGTAAAGATGGTTCCTTCCTAGACGAACGTATGGAGGAACTGGTGCTGGAGGTTGAGGAAGCCGTTGAAGAGATGTTACAAGATGGATCTCCACTTGG
>NC_027756.1:34306282-34335536 GCF_000695525.1 Brassica oleracea var. oleracea
GGTACAATCTACGGCCTTGGCAGTGTTCAGTACAAGAACAGCAGTCCATCTGTGCCAATTCCTGTCTCACTGCAGCGCAACCTAGACGTTGATATGCGCATGTCTGGCTTTGAGACCACCATTTCTGAAGTCAAGGAAGACATTGCTGGAGTCAAGGAAGATTTCAGTGCTTTGAAGGCAGAAATCAATGCTTTCAAGACTCAAGTAACAGGGGGGATGTCAGCTAGCCAAGCAACTCTCAACATTATTCTGCAAACTCTCCAATCTCAAGCTTCCACTCCTGCCTCAACTGCACAACCATCTCAGCCTCAAGCTCAGTCACAACCTCAAGGTCAGCCCCAAGCTCCAATTCAATCTCAACATCAGCCACAAGCTCAAGGTCAGTCTACGGCTCTACCACAACATCTCACGATCAATAACCCATCTGAGTTAGATAGGTGGTGCCAAGACCTTGGTATGTAAGGTTTGGTCAGTTGATATATTAAGCTTCAATCTTTTGTGTACTTTGTTTCAAGTTGTATTATCTTTTGAATGTTTAAAACTGCAACTTTTATGTAATATATTTTAGTTTCTATGATATTTTAGCTTTTAATTCGCATTTTGCATTTTATAAAAATTTCAAATTGGTGCTTTATAATTGTTTTTAATTTTTTTTTATAATTATTAAAACTACCCACGAAAACAATCGTAGCAAACCGTAGCTTATTGCTACATTACCATCCGTGTCAAACCGTAGCACATTGCCACGCATGTTTCGTCTCAAATCGTAGCAAAGTTGCTACGAAAATTTTCGTGGCAATACGTGGCATTTTGCTACGTTTTTTGACACGCGCTGTTTTTGCTACGCTCGTATACGTACGTTTTGTGTTTCGTAGCATTTCGTGGCTTCTGCTCCGTATAGCCACGAAAATTTGGTCATACCCACGAAAATTAACGTGGCTGTGGCCCTGTTTTTTACTAGTGATATTGCATAATTTAGATTTGGTTGACCAAATTATGAGATAGTATACTAATAATTTAACAGATGTAAACATATTTAACTCATTACTTAATTTAATTTTAATTTATTTCTGTTTTACTAAATTCAAATGACCTCAAGAATATCAAGACATACAATATGCTAAGCTTCTGATATTTGTTATATTAACTACTGTTGGGAATTATCTTTTAGGGGTTGTACCAATTCAAGATTTAAGAAATTTTCAAGCATAAAATATTTTCAGCCATAATTATTAAAGAGAAAAAAAATTATTGATAAAGGTTTTGTTATATACCCCTTCGAATACAATATTATAGATCTGACCTAGCAATCAAAATATGAGCAACGCATGGGTTGAGAATCTCCTTCTGTTTCATTCTTCTTTAACCATCGTCGACATTTTTTATTAAGTAGAAAATCTCCTTGTAAGTTTGAAGATTATTCTTCTTCACATCATTTCACTCTTCTGTGGTTTCAATCTGATACATAGTAACATAGATATATTTTGAGTCAAGCACATTTGGTTCGAGAAAGAATTTCATCACATGATGACGTGTTAACAGCTATCCCTCTGCAAAAAAAAGTTAAAAAGAACTCAAAACTGCATAGCGGAAGATAACTAAATGTCATCTATCACTTAAAACTTTATTACTTATTTTCTTGCTAAACAACTATTATATGAACTATTTACCACAAAAAAAAAAACTATCATATAAACTGTCTACACCACTAACCAATGTACACCTGCGAATTTCTGAAAGCCATCTATCAATTTGCTTCATCCTTTTCAAAATCATTTTGTGCACAATATCGATTGTGTCTGCAACTTCAAAACGTTTTTAAGAGGAAAAGAAATTATATGAAAGATAAAAGCAAAGGTTACTTTGTGGAAAAATATTAAGCAGTTTGGAATAATTTTATAAACAGATTTGTTGTCGAAGTGGTTTGAGAGTTCATTTATAGTTGATGTAATAGAGGAGGTGGAGATCGTGCTTGTAGTGGTTAAGGCAGTTAAAACCAATTTTTTTTTTATTTTACGTGGAAAAGAAATGAATTGATTCGTTTCATTTTTTTTTTTAATAATTGATTCTCTTAAAAACTTAAACATTAAATATGTGGCAAAATATAATTGGTCAAGTGACTTGTGATTTAGTATATAAAGGATGACTTCATTCTGGTTGTGTTTTTCTAAAATTTTTGGAATATTTTCCGGTTTTGTTAATCAGATATATATTTTTTTTGCTCCGATCTTCGTTGTAATGATTATCGCAGATTGTTCGACGGGTACCAAGATTGTTCGCAGATATCCAGAGAATCTTTTTTTGGAAAAGATCTAGTCCAGAACAATTTTAACCAAATAAAAAGATCTATTTTCATCTAAATAACTTTTATCGTGTAGGTAATGAAAGTGATTACAGTCTGTTGTGAAGCGGAAAACAATTTCAATTGTTAAAAAGCGCGGAACAAGATCATTTTGATATCAATGTATTGGCAACATCCAAAAATTTCGTTTTGGACTTCATCATTGATTTTTTTTGTCGTATTTGTCAGTTCATATTTTCTAACGGGTTAGATTGTTTTTCAAGAATTTGTTTTGGCTCTATTGATGTAGTGCATCATATCAAATTTTATGTTATTGTGTTCGATAAACAATATTGAATTAAAAAAATTTAGACAAAAAAAGAACTCCTTACCTCTCTTTTCTTACCTTTTCCATTTTTTTTCTCCTTTTAACTCAATAAAGAAAACAATTCTACTCACTTTCTCTTGTTCTTCTTACATTTTTGTTAGATGACTTAAATCTAACTTAAACTCTATTTTTTAGAGCTAAAGTATGAATTTATATTACATGAAATCAGAACTGGGTACGTGGAAACGAAATCATATAAAGGCATAGAAGCAAAATTTTTGTAAGAAACTAAAAGCGGAAATATGTTGAAAGTGTATATATTTATTCAAAATATAATAATAATTTTGTAAACTTATGAGTAAAGATATATGTTAGATAATGTATAACAAATATCGTGCACAAGATAATTTATAATATTAGTTTAATATATTAGTATATTTATTCTCTCTATTTCAATACTATTGATTTTTATATTTTATATAAATTAAAAACATAATTTTATAGTTTTTACGTATTTATAACTTAGGATTTATTAAAACGGAAGTGAGATTCTAAAATACAAGCATAAGCTTCTAGCCTGTTCTTAAAGAAATTTTAGAAACGAGATTTCGAAAGCTCCTACAAATTTTTGATTCCGATTCCGATTCTGATTTCGAAGCGGAAAGCATACATCTGAAAGAGCTTCCCGTGCAACCTAGATACGAATGTAAATGAGTCTCATGTTGCTCATGTTACAAATTATGAGTCCTTATAAATCATGTATAAAACCCAAAACTAAATATTTTCTATGCAATAAGTAAAATTAGAGATAAGCACTAATGACATCTCTACTCTAAGTAAAACAAATAAAACTATAGTAAATTTTAGTTTATTATTGACAATATATATGCATATATTTATGTGAATTATGAATCTCTGATATTATATATAGTAATTATTTATTTAGTGTGACTATATATTTGTATACCTGCTTTTCTTAAAATATTATAATTATCAAATTTTGCCAATTTTACACTAATTATAATTTGAATCAGCCATAATTTATTTTTAAGACTTTTATTAGTTTACGTGTATAATATATATGGATTTTTCTATATTTTAAACTTCCATATATCAATATTTGGGAAAATAATAAATATAATTAAATAAAAATAAAATATTATTTTAGTTTAGATTGGTAAAAAAATAAAATAACTCAATGAAATAATACGATAACAAATACATATATATATATATATATATAATCTTTGTGCAAATAAATACGGCTATATTAATTTTATAAACTAATAATTTATATCGATATATAAATTATTTAGAAATAACCAAGATAATATTGTTTTTAATATTATTTTAGATTTGGTTATATTCTAAGATAGAAGTTGTATCTCTATTTTATTACATCCACAACAAACATGTTACAAAAGTAATTGTTTAACTAACATCACAAATCTTAGTAAACTTGAATAACATGAAACAAATTTAAGTTGACAGAAAAGAGTAGAAAATGGAAACTAAATCCTTTTAATTAATAAATTTATTTATTTTTAATGAGAAAAGTTATGAACCTCAATATACAGAACTCATACACCAAAACAACAAATAAATCAACTAAGAAATCAAACTGGGTAAACAAAGGCGGATCTAGCAAGCATTGCAACATGGGCCACACCATAATAAAAACAAAATTTTCAATCAAAAGGGCATGGGACATAGGAGATTAAGCCATTTGAGTTCCTCAATTTTCACGACAACTCAAAAAACAAATTTACCAAAAAAAAAAAAAATTTCACGACAACTAACGGAAGTTTAAAATTTTGTATGTTGCACTTGCCACACCTAGTATTCACCTAGGTCTGCCCCTGTGTGCAAATAAAGTGTTTGTATCATTTAATAAAGACCAAACAATTCTGTATGATAAATTGATAAGCTTTATTGAATGATACACAATGTTATTTCCTATTTGGATAACCTCATATCTTGGAGGTAATATTCACGGAAACCTGATCCTATAATAAAAAAGCTAGTTTTAACCCGCGCGCCCGTGCATGTGTTTGTTTATAATTGCAACTTTTAAAAATGTCGTAAACATAATTGTTTATATTCTAGTTATATATTCATAATTTTTGACAATGTTGTGTCCTGTTCGATGTGTTTAGCGTCCATTTATAAACTATGAGAGTGTGTTTTCTCATTTATAGTGCTTTATTGATTCTACTTGGTAAAGTAAAATCAAAGTGTAAAATGTAGAAGTTTCAAGTTTGTTGGTTTTATGTAATTATAATATTAATATTCGGATTAAAAGTTGAATATCCTTACTAAAGTTTTATATTGATATTTTTTTTAAACAAATACATTATTCAGTCAGAAACATTAAAAATAGTGCGTGAAAGTTACGAAAAAATAAGTACTGAATTTTGCTAATTTTATAAAGCAAGAATAATTTAAATTAAACAATTGACCCATTTTTTATCATAAAAATTTTGGTACTTAATAAATATACAATATGGATCGTCGTGGACTATAAACATGAAACAAATACCATCTATTTTTTCCGGAAAAAAAATTCATTGGCCTTCTACCCACTTTTCACATTCACAAAGAAAGTTTTGTTTCAATGTCTTATCTCTTTGTCGATGCCAAACCTTTGCATTGTGAGTTCTTTCTAAACAACCGAGAGAAATTGTTCTTAGATTTAACACTCTAAAAACTGCAGAAGATAAATCAATTGAAAACTACTGCAGATTTCTACATAAAGGTTTTTGTTGACTACAGTCCTTAAAAAAGGTTCTGCAAATCAGAAGAACGGCTCTGATCATAAGAACGGTTCTGACCATGAGGAAAAGTAGGAATTTAACCTGACTCGAGTGGTTTTAAACATAAAATTAAAATCAGAACCAAATATATATGATTTGCTGGTTTTCTTCTGCATATTTTATACAAACTTAGTTAAATTTAGTTATTAATATTTCCAGTAGACATAATAATGAAATAAAATTTAAATACATATAATTATAAAAATCAATATCTTAACATTATAGATCTATAGTTGTGAGTTATAAAATTATAAACAAATATAAATTAAATATAAAAAATATTTGTGACAGTATTATTTCAAAAATTATATTATAATAGTTTAAAGGAAATTAAAAAGAAAAAAAACTAATTAATAAATTTGGTTTATAGTAGTAGATTATAAACAGATTCATTTTTATTCACTCATATATTTATCCAATCCGAATATGCTGTCAGTTTACGGTTTAATTTGGTTCAACCGCTGGTTTGATCTAATTTTAAAAACATTGATGACAACCAAACTTGGACTACAATAGTTCAGAAAAGTTTTTTTTTTCCTTTTATTTAAAGTAATCAAAATGTATAAGTAGTGATCTCTAACGGAGTAAGAGTCCATGTGCTCTTAAAGACAAAATAGTAATCTCACATATTCTTAATGAATCTATCAAACTCTTCTTTTAATCTATACTCTTAAGAAATGTGGTTAAAGTCAATTATTCCCTGATTTTATCTAATCAATCAGATGTTTTTGTTTTATTTATTTCTCGTCCCTCCTCTTCCCTCTCCTCTCCTATTTGGCCTGCTCTTTTTCTCTTTTCTCGAGCACCATTGTTTAGGTCGAACTTGTTTTACATTTGATTCAATTCATACCCAACCCTACGGTAAGCAATTTTGACGAATTATAAGTGTACATTGATTCAATTTGTACTCAACACTAATGGTATAACTTTGTATAACTTGACACAACTATATTGGTACAACTGGTATAACTTATTATTAGTTGAACCATAAAATCCTATACCTTGAATAACTAGATTAGTGAAACTGTAGAAAAAAAAAGAAATGAAATGAAATTATGATATTACAAAACTTATATATTTCATGAAATTAAGTATTTTATTAGATGGTTAGATGAGAATTGATTATAATAAACTGAATATAAGTAACACAACATGGGTATCCAACACTACATTAAGCATTACATGTTTCCCAACTGATTCAATTCGTACCCATCAGTAATGGTATAAATTTGTATAACTTGGCACAACTATATTGGTACAACTGGTAAAACTTAGTATTAGTTGAATAGTAAAACTTGTTAACCTTGATAGTGAATTTGTAGAAGAAAATGAAATTAAATGAAATTATGATATTACAAAACTTATATATTTCATGAAATTAAGTATTTTATTAGATGGTTAGATGAGAATTGATTATAAGAAAATGCATATAAGTCTCTTGAGTACAGTAAAATTAAGAAAAAAATGAAAATAATAGAAAAGTAAAATTTGAACTTTGAAATTTGTTTTTATTATATTTCCGCCCAGTTTTGCCTCCCATTTTCTAAACACCCCGAAGTCATATGTAATTCTTTTGTAAAGCATACAACTATTTTTAGGCTTTTTCTGTTTCTACAATCCTCCCAATCCTCTCAATCACATTTTCCATCATCTCATCTCTCTTTCTCTCTCTTTGCATAATGAGCAATCGGTCGGGTTCCTCTTCCACGAGTGGTGGCTGGACAAGAGTCAGAAGTCAGGGGATCCCTATCAGGTTACTGCAGTTCAGGTGTCATCGAGCTCATCTCCAAATCTGGTCCAAACCCTTTCCGCCGATATTATCGATGTTTCCATGCGGCTCAAAGGAAAGTAAAACCATTTAACTTTAGTTATTAGTGTTTCATATTTTCTATAAACCGCCATTAATTATCGATGTTTCCATGCGGCTCAAAGGAAAGTAAAACCATTTAACTTTAGTGATTAGTGTTTCAAATTTTCTATAAACCGCCATTAATTACTCTATTTTGTAGCTTATGAACGACAATCGTGTCTTTAGATGGGTCGATGAGGCATTCAAGTATGAGATGCAACATTTGGACTACCAAGTTCGTGTGCTAGAAGAAGAACTTCAACTTCTCAAAGCGACCACAAGAACTGAAGGAACCAATAATGGAAGGATAGTTGTAGGTTGTTGTTTAATCCATGTTGTCATAGTTCTAGGGATTTGGTATTACAAGTAATTTGAACTTCTATCAAGTTAATGCAATGACTTACTCTACAGCTTTGAAGATAAAATTATAAACTTGGTTGTTGTTTACAAAAGTATACACGTATTATTCTAATAATTGTGAACAACTTTGAGGATTAAATTCTTAATATTGTCCATCGGTATTTTAAAATTTATATATTTCATAAAATTAACTCTAATATTATATGGCTAGTTGAGAAATGATTGTAGAAAACTCCACATGGAAATCCCAAATCCTAAAACTCTCATCACTCTTGTTCAAAGAAAAGTTTGTGTATAAGTGTTTTCCTCTACAGCTTCGAGAGAAAAACACATAGCAGTTCATGATATACATTTTAATGTTTGTGTTTTTACGGTTGTATAACTGAGCGAAACTTAGTAAAACTGCTAAAAATCCAAAAAAAAAGTAATGGAGATAAAATTCTAAACTTGTTTGCTTGTTTACAAGTATGCACATATTGTAGTAATAATTTTAAACATATTTTAGATTTAAATTCAAAATAATAATTCTATTAAAAATTGTGATTCTTTTTGATTGTTTACAAGTATTACCTTATACTTTGTGACTTTTCTCTTAATATTGGCTTTTTGTGGATCCATAAAAATATACTTCATGAAATTAACTATATTATTACATGGTTAGATGAGAAATGATTGTATAAAACTGAATATAAGTGATATAACCTTAAAATAATTCTCTTGAGTTACAACTAAGAAATTTGAAAAAAGGAAAGTGAAACTTTGAACATAACCTGATTCAATTGAGTTTAAACCTAAAATTAAAATCAGAAGTAGATATATAAGTTTTCTGCTTTTCTTCTGCATATTTTATACAAACTTAGTTAAATTTATTTATTAATATTTCCAGTAGACATAATCATGAAATAAAATTAAAATACATCAAATGAAAATAATTATAAAAATCAATATCTTAACATTATAGATACATAGTTGTGAGTTGTAAAATTAAAACAAAGATAATAAAAATGTAAAAAATATTTGTGACAGTGTTATTTCAAAATTTTAATTATAATTGTTTAAAGGAAATTAAGAAGAAAAACTAATTAATAAATTTTGTTTATAGTAGTAGATAATAAACAGGAGTTTTTCAAAACTAACCCATCTTTTCAAGTCAAACTCAAAACCAACCTTTTTTTTTGTCATTACTATTCATCAATGAATTTTTTATATTATCCCTATGTTTTTGAATTATTTACAAAATTGCCATTATTATTTATTTTTTTATTAATTTCGAAATTCACAGAAAAACCAAATACACCCACACCATTTCTTTTTATTTACAATAACACCATTATCATCAATTTTTCCAACCATCATAAACCACCATTTTTGAGCTCTTAAAGCTCTAGAATTCAATTTTCAACCACTTTTTTTCTCATTTTAAACCACCAAATCTTCATTTCCTCTCATTTCCTCTACATTTCCATCTAAAACACTCTCATAACTTTCAATTTCATAAACACAAATTTCATATTTTTGAGTTTCTTCATTAGTGAATAGTTAAAGGCGGTTCTTTTTGTTCATATTTGGTGTTTGAACGGTTGAGAAGGTTGGAAACGAGCTTTACATCAGAAAAAGTTAACTATTTACATGGTTTTCATCATTTTTCAGATCTGTGTCGAGATAGTAGACTGTTTTGTATGTCTACGCCTATATGCAGACGTACGATGCAGTTTACTTGTCAACGCACATGTCAGTTTTGCATTTGACCAAACAAATTTTTTTTTGTACAGCAGACTTCCCCAGCAGTCTTCGTCTTTATCTTTGACAACAAAAACAAAAATTTAGGTAGACTTACTAAGACATCTACGTAAAAGAGGTTAGTTTTACATTTGACTGAACTTTTACTTTTTATTGTAGACTTCAACGGAAGTCTACGAAGTGTAGACTGCCTGAGAAGTTTGCAAAAGGTCGGTTTTGCATTTGACCAAAACTTTGACTTCGTTGAATATGTTAATTTTGTGTTTACTAAAAAGTTGAAAAATTAATTAAAATTTTATTAAATCGTAGACTTCATATGCAGTCTTCTTATCTTAAAAAAAAAGGTAGACTACATGTGAAGTCTACTATTTTATTTTGGTCAAATGCAAAACTAACCCGTCGAATTTGATAGTAGACTTCAAACGAAGTCTAAAAATATGTAGATGTTCGTTTCCATTTACTCGTAGAACTAACATCTTTCAAAAAACCTCAAAAATGTTGACTTCATATGAAGTCAACTCCCGGAAGTCAAATCATGGGTAAATTTTGGTCAATTGAAAAAACTAATCATTTTGAAGTGTAGACTGAAATGGAAGTCTACATGTGTAAAATCACAACTTTTTTTCAAATATAGAAAGTAACCCGTAAAATTTTCAATTGCAAAAACTAACCCAAAGAGTAGACCTATTTGATAGTCTACATTAGTAAACTGAAAATAACGTCTACATCTTCGTTGATTGAATATGGAGTCTACATTGAAAATATATTAAAAGTGAATTTGTGTATTATTCATTAAGTTTTTTCAAGACTTTTTTTGTTTGACAGTGTGTATTAGTTAATCCTAACGGGTTTGAGTGATTTTGAAAAGAAAATCTGTTATAATTATGAAAGTATAATACTTTTTTTGACTATGTTGTTAGCTAATAATTGTAGACGTATTTGTAAGTCTACCTTTATAGTTTTATGAAACATGAAATATTTCTCCGCTAATTATGTAAACTGTATTTTTCCGAAAATAGCTCTGTTACCTGTTGTATACGGAGAATGAGTGGTGAAAGACTCTTTGTGAGAGTTTGTGGTCAATAATCGGAAAGGTGGAAGAATGTTCCTTGTGCATGATGGCTGTACACATGGTGAACTTCTTGAAATGGCACAAGAAGATTATGATTTGGACAAGAAAATCGAGAAGATGGTGCTAACATTTTCCTTAGCAGACGTTATTTTACAACAAATGACTCTGAATAGGCGAATACTCCTCTTATGCCTGTCACGAATGATCAACAAGTGCAGAACTTGATCGAGTTATCTAAGTCTCACTTTGTACGCCTTTGTGTATCAAGTCAGCGCCAACTACACTAGAAATTTTTGGATTGACTATATGTTAGATAATAAGTGTAGACATCTTTGTAAATCTACAAATGTATACTGAAGTTGAAGTCTACGTCGTAAATTCTATTAAAAGTGCATTTGTGTATTAGTCATCATATTTTTTTCACGATTTATTTATTTTACAGTGTATGTTAGTAAAATTTTAATGGTCTTGGATGAATTTGAAAAGTTAATGTGTTATAATTATACACTTGAAGCTTATTGCAAAAAATTGTGATTAGTTTTACTCTTGAAACTTCTTAAGAATTTTGTATAGAATTTCCTCTTCTCACATGTGTGTTAGTTATTATTTTAGCTTAAGGTGGTTTTACTTGTATGGTTGATTAGATCTTGTGAAAAAAATGATATCTAACAAAAAATTAATAATATCATACAATTGAAACACAACTAAAAATTAATACTAAAAATTAATATTTTATTATGAAAAATTATTACAGAGCAATATATTAAAAAGTATTCTTGAGTGTGTTTGATTTTTAATAATCTTGATGCCTCAAATAAAGTCTTGAAAAAGAGTACATGCAAAATAAGATAAAGTTATGAGAAAACATAAGATAAAAATGAAATCATATTTTAGTAGACTTTTTATAAAGTCTATATAAATTGATTGTTTAGTAGACTTTAGTTGAAGTCTACACTAACGGAAAATTTTCATATCTAAAAGTGTAAATTTAGAAGATTTGAAAATACTTTGTTCTGAAAAATATTTTAAAATAGTTTTTTTTTGTCAACCTTGTAACAAAGCAAAAACATAAAGTATGAATCTATAAATTTAGTTCAATATAAACACAAAATATTTTATAATGAATATATGTAAAACTTATATTTTTGGGAAGATGATTTTAAAACTTTGGAAGAGAATATCTGCAAAATAAAATAAAATTATGAAAAATAAGATAAAAATTAAAATCATATTTGAGTAAACTTCTAATGAAATATGCTTAAAAGTCAAGGCTAGTAGACTTCAGGCCTAACTTTTAAGTTGAAGTCTACTCTATCAAAAAGAAATTAGATCTGAAAAATATATACATTGAAAATATGAAATAAGTTTAAATCTAAAAAACTTTAAAAAATATAATTTAATAGATAAAATAGTAATAAATTAAAGACATAAAATTTGAATATGCAATAAATACTAGAACACATGCATATTTAAAATCTATAGATGTAAACCTTACATTTTGGGAGGAGAAGAGAACAACCATGGAAGAAAATTCCTGCAAAATAAGATAAAATTATTAAAAAACATAGAAAATAAAATTAAAGTCATATTTTTGTAGATTCCTTAAACTTTGTGGGTTTAGTAAACTTCATATGAAATCTACTAGCTTTAGTTTATAAGCAGACTTCTTTAGAAGTCTACACTGTCTGATAATTTTCAAATCTGAAAAAATATATACTTTTTGAAATGTGAAAATAATTTTAAATCTGAAAATATTTTACAATATAGAATTAATAAGATAAAATAGTAGCAAGTTAATGCACAGAGCTTGATCTATAAATTTATTTGAATATAAACATATAAATACATATTTAAAATCTATTAATCTAAATCTTACATTTTTAGAGCAGAAGATGAAATCCATGAGTGATAATACCTACAAAAAAAAAGATAATATTGTGAGAAGTAAATAACATAAAAATACACATTTAACATCTATAGATCTAAACTTACATTTTTTAAAGGAGAAGATGAAAACCATGAATGATAATACCTAAAATGACAAGATAATATTGTGAGAAAGACTTGAAAAAATTTTAAAGAGAAATAAGAGAAATGAAAAAGTTTTAGAGAGAAAGGAAAGAATTTTAGAGAGAAGGGAGAGAGTTTTGAAGAGAAGTGAGAGAGTTTAATAAAATTTGTGCAGCCACTTTAGAGAGGGAGTGTATAAATTTTATTTATATAGGGAGACAAAATATAACTAGGTTAAAATTTACGACATTGTGGACTTTTTTTGAAGTCTACTAAAATTAAAATGTTGGAGTAGATTTTTACTTTAACATAGTAGACTTTTTTGGAAGTCTACTATAATAATTTCATTATTGTTGTTTATTCTTTATTATTTTAATAATATTAATATATGATTTACTAAATTTATTTCTTTATTTTTTAATAGTTATAGTATATGATTTCACTTTTTTACTCTTAAGGAACTCAACTAATTAGTTTAAATATAATGACTTTTTTGTAAAAAAAAAGTTGAAAAATGTAGACTGAAAAAGACGTCACCAGATAAATAGACTTTATTGTAGGTCTACGAAACCCTAAACCACAAATCTCAAACCCTAAATTTTTTTCTTTATAATAAAAAGTATTAATTATTGTATCAAATATCAAATTATACAAAATATAAACTACTAAACATTAATATACAAATTTAAGTCAATAAAACAGAAAAAAAAAATCTAAATATAAATCTAACCCTAAGAAGTCTACCACTAGAATACATAACATGTTATAACCTTTTGTTTCTAAACCATATTGTCTAACACATGGTTACCAAATTAGAGTATATTCTTTAAAATTGTTTTGCTATATAAAATTTTAATTTATTTACTTCATATTGATCATTATATTGATGATTAATTAACAATATTACAATAATTATTTTTATACATTTCAAAAACATAATTATTTATAGATCAAATTACGATGTAGACTACATAATAAGTCTACACAATAGACTTCTTAGGAGGTCTACATATATGTAGACTTCTTTTTATTACGTGTAGACTTACTAAGGAAATAATTGTAAAATACATTTCTGTTTTTTTTGTTTGGTCATAAGGGTTACATAGTATTTTTACTACCCCTTTAGGTTGGTTTTGCATTTGACTGAAAGTGGGGTATACTTTTAGGTTTGACATGAATATTTATGTTAGTTTTAGCAATTCTCCCATAATAAACAGATTCATTTTTATTCACTGATATATTTATCCAATCAGAATATGTTGACAGTTTACGGTTTAACTTGGTTCGGCCGCTGGTTTGATCTAATTTTAAAAACATTGATGACAACCAAACTTGGACTACATTTGTTCAGAAAAGTTTTTTCTTTCTTTTACTGAAAATAATCAAAATGTATAAGTTATGATCTCTAACGGGGTAAGAGTCTCATGTGCTCTTAAAGACAAAAAAAATAATCTCACATATTCTTAATGAATCTATCATACTCTTCATTTAATCTATACTCTTAAGAAATGTGGTTAAAGTCAATTATGCCCTTATTTTATTTAATCAGTCGGGTGTTTTTGTTTTATTTATTTCTCGTCCCTCCTCTTCCCTCTCCTCTCCTATTCGGCCTGTTCTTTTTCTCTTTTCTCGAGCACCATTGTTTCGGACTTTTTTTACATTTGATTCAATTCATACCCAACCCTACAGTAAGCAAATTTGACAAATTATAAGTGTACATTCATACCCAGAACTACATTAAGCACTACATGTGTACCCAACACTACTTTAAGAACTACATGTTTCCCGATTGATTCAACTTGTATCCAACACTAATGGTATAACTTTTTATTAACTTGACAAAACTATATTGGTACAACTAGTATAACTTAGTATTAGTTGAACAATAAAATCGTATAACTTGTATAACTAGATTAGTGAAACTGTAGAAAAAAAAATGAAATAAAATTATGATATTACAAAACCTATATATTTCATGAAATTAAGTATTTTATTAGATGGTTAGATGATAATTGATTATAATAAAGTGAATATAAGTGACACTACATGTGTATCCAACGCTACATTAAGCACTAGATGTTTCCCAATTGATTCAATTCGTACCCATCAATAATGGTATAAAATTGTATAACTTGGCACAACTATATTGGTACAACTGGTATCTCCTACATATTAATAAAGAAACATTTAAAAAGTTATAACATGTAGTTTGTACTAATTAAAAAAGTGTCGTACTGACTTGTCACGTAATTAAAATGCTAATTTTGCTTATGTGGCGGCTTGAAAATCAATTGAGAATTTTGTTAGTCTAAAATTAAATTTCTAGGTAATGTTATATTATATAGTATGTCCATTATGGATCATTCATTTATCAATTTGAAATTATTATATATTCTTTACTTAAATAAAACCTACGGAATTACCTAATGTGGTTAAGATATATATGTCAATTAATGATTTTAAATAATAAATATTTGCTAACAATTTGTATACTTTCTATCATTTTTAATTATTTATTATTAAAATAATTACAAAATTACATTAATCATATAATAAAAATTTAGATTTTTTTTTTGTATATGTTGTATTTTGAAAATTTCAAAACGAGTATAAATTATTAAAACTGTTAAAACTCTCACATAAACATTTGTGATCAATGTTAAATTTTTTTCTATAATAATATACAATGATTATAAAATCATATGAATAAATAATTTTATTTTAATAGGTGTTTATGTTAATACATATATATATATATATATATATATTTCATATCGTTTAAATTAAACTATACATCATATGAAAACACATATTTATATTTTGATATATGCGTTGAACATATATTGAAAAGGTAATATTTTAATTTTGAAATCCTGCTAATTTTTTTAAGTGATTATAAATTATTGAAACCACTAAACATTCTACATTAAAAAAATCTTTGGTGTAAAATTTGTTACACAAATATGCAAATAATCATAAAATCATATGAGTAGAAACCTCGTTTAATAAATATTCATATTAAAAGTATACTATATATCTATGTTAATATCATTTAAATTTAATTATATATCATATACGATAGATAAGATTGATTGTTTTGACTAATTTACCCTAAAATGATTGCGAATAAACAAGAGCCGTCATTTGATTTATATGCGCACGCCAATTTATTACATAGTAGTAACTAATTTCTTAGTTATTTAATATATAATTATTATTTTATTATATGCAAAAAAACATAAAATAAGTAATAAATATAAAATAGCTATTCTGCACAAGGCGCATATCTTAACTTAAGTATGTATCTTTTTAATAATTTGAAATCTTAAATATTTTCTAAATCTCAGGCCAAAACAAAATAACGAAATGAGAATAAACTCAAAAATCAATATTTATATTGAGCATTAACCAAAATGAAAAAAAAACGACACAAAAATGAGAAAAATATTGAAGATAGACATGATTGGAACGTGAACGTAAACTTCTCATGACCATAATTAAATTTTAAATTTCTAAATCATGATATAAAACCGAGCTGACATAGTTTCATTCTAACCAAATAGTAGGCCTGAGATTCTTCGGCCTAAACGTTAGGTTCTTATGCGATAAGTGACTTTTTGACTAAAATATTTTAAAAAATGAGATCATCTCATCAATAAACTAATTATGTAGTTAACAATTTTTTTTTTGAAAAATTGTTTAAGAGCCAAAAATATTAATCCGATCAAGAATATAAATTTTATTTTTCTATACGATATTTTTTAAATAATTTTCATATAAATTTATCATATCCTAGTAACTTAGTATTAGTTGAACCTGATAGTGAATTTGTAGAATAAAAATTAAATTAAATGAAATTATGATATTACAAACTTATATATTTCATGAAATTAAGTATTTTATTAGATGGTTACATGAGATTTGATTATAAGAAATTGAATATAAGTCTCTTGAGTACAGTAAAACTTAGAAAAAATGAAAATAATAGAAAAGTAAAATTTCAACTTTGAAATTTGTTTTTATTATATTTCCGCCCAGTTTTGTCTCCCATTTTCTAAACACCCCGAAATCATGTAATTCTGTTGTAAAGTATAACAACTATTTTAGGGTTTTCTCATTTTTACGATCCTCCCAACAACATTTCCCCTCATCTCATCTCATATCTCTCTCTCTCTCTCTCTCTCTCTCCTCACACACACACTTATATCACAACAATTTTTTTTTTTAAAATAGAAAAAACACAGATAGAAGTTTTTGATACCATAGGGTGGTCCGGATCAAAAACAAAACATACTTTGATGCCAATTAAGCTCCTCCTTAGAGCTAAGAGAGTTTTCTCTGATACCACTGATAGGTCCCTTGCCAAGGGCAATCAATGTTGATCAAAACAAGAACACAAGAACAAGAACACTTTTGTTCTCAGGGACAAGTTTACTGCAAATTTTCTCTTCTTCCTTTCATTCAACGTGAACCGATCTTAAATACAAAATAGATTAACTAACCAACACTTCAACGTGGGCAACTAACACATCCACTAACTAAGGAAACACGAATACACTAAACATAAAATAAATAAAGATAAACTATTGAAACTATTGATTTGATCATGGTGAAGATGGCCACGTCATATTCTTCTCCAAGTTGTATCTTATCAATACTCCATTCCTCCAAACAACCTTTTCCTCAAGGTTTGACACAAAACATGGAATCTTCTCTGAATCCACGTAGCTTTCCGAGGAGCAAATAATTTCCACATAATAAAACATTCAGAAAACAAACGCTTTCTTGTCTCACAAGCCGACTTTGGAAGACGCGTTTGATAAGAAGAATCGCATTGTGGCGGAGTGGAGGTGAATGACTTGTAGCTAGAACCCCTTTTCTGAATACACATGACGGTGAGAACTTCTTAATTATCTCGTAACGGTGGTGGTTTACCAGGATCTGGTTGTTCTTCGTTGAGCATCTTTGATTTTGAGGTCGGCAGTTCATGGCTTTGGATTGGATGCGTAGGAGCAGTAATGGAGCGCCCATATGTTTTGTGGGCAACGCTTCGGATCCAAAGTCGTGTGATAACGGCTTCAATGTGGGACACATCAATGAATTCTTTGAATAAGTCCTTGTTCGGTAAAGGACTAAAGCTTGAGTCCTCAACAATCTTTGAATCCATGGCTTGAATATTTTTTCAAAATACGCAAAGCTAGAAACGGTGAGTCTTCATCACCATTGATCGGAACCGCATCATCGTAGACATCATAGCTTGGCTCTTCATCGTCATAGACATCAAAGATAGGAGCTCCATAGATCTCGTTGTAGAGGTCCATAGATTATGCCTCCAAGGATAGTTTGGTTCCTGCTGAACGTTGATTCGGCGGAATGCCGTCAACAAGAACAGAACTCCTCTGATACCACTGATAGAAAATAGAAAAAACAGAGATAGAAGTTTTTGAAACTGCTCTCCAGTTCATTTCATTTCATTTCATCCTCTCAATTCCTAGGAATCTCTCTACCCTCTCACATCACGAACCGAGATCTAACTAACGAATTAGCATTATGGATCCATTGGAGGAGAAAACGAACAAAAGGGAGATGAAGAAGATGAAGGAACACTTCGACAGTGATTGGGTACATAAAATCAAAAAAGGAAAGAAAGCATATGAGAATATTTTTTGTCCTGTGAGAGCCTGCCAGACTTTGATTCTCTCCAGCGTTATAATAAAGTTTCATAACATCTCTCAGCATACAACAGTTGGCCCGTTATCGATGGCAGCATCCCTCACACCTGAAGAAGACTCGACTCTTTCTGTTGCTTTCTTGGCCTATCCATTAAAATTACAGAATTATCATATATTATAGGTAAAACAGTAAGTGAACAACAAAGCTTTATTCTTACCTCTTCATCCCAATTCGTAAAGACGGTGACAAGTGAAAGACATATAACTTGAACAACCAATGCGCATATGATTCCAAGCCAAAGGCCCTTCATATCAAAATGATTATCACATTTTCTTTTAGATTACTACAGTTAAAATTAATGGTTATTTTGGAGAAAAGATTATGAAATTTGAGTTGATTTAATTTTAATTTACCCGACCACCAACGTGAAAGTGAAAACCAAGTAACAAGCCTGAAGGTACTCCAACAAAATAATATGACCCAAGATTTATGAATGCTCCTATCTTCTGCCATCCACATCCTCTGGCAACCCCTATTTATAAACCGGAAAAAATTAATTAGCAATAACCATACTTAACCAAGTGTCTTTACTTGTACGCAAAGAAAGAAAAGGAACCTGAGAGAACACACTGAAGACTGTCAAGAAAATTGCCTAAGGCGAGAATCGGCATCAATGAGGCTACATAGCTGACTACTTCCGGTTCACTACTGTAAGCCATTCCCCATATATTCCTTATCAGTATCAAAACCAATCCAATCACTATACTTTCTGCGATTGCGATGCAAATGACCACACGCACCGCAAGCTTAGCCACTCTTGGATTCCCCGCTCCTAGCTCGTTTGACACCCTCGTGCTGCAAGTATTTTAAAGGAAATTCGATATGGTTTTATAATGAGTTTGATATTAAGGTTACGTGATTTGGGTTATATATGTTTAATTACCTTGCAGCACCACTAAGCCCAAACGGGATCATCCATACTGTTCCTGCTGTATTAAGACTGCACGTAAACAAAATTTAGTTACTTCCAAAATTTAACTAAATACTCTTGGATTAGGAAGATAAAAATATTCAGTTATATGTTTTGTTCTTACCAAATTGAGAGAACAGAAGTTTCGAGAACCGGATTTGGAAGCAGTCCTGATAAGAGAACCAGAAGCTCAAAGGACCACATCTCTAAGCTGCACTCAAACAAATCAAACTTGTGAACAAAAAGGCGGTCGTGACCGCAAGCAGACTAGTTATTCCGGGTAACTCTCCAATACAATACATTTTAAATATCATAAATTTAGTATTTAAGAGACAAAATCTCAAAAATAGCACTCATTTTTAGGGGGAAAAACTAAATTACTCTTAATTCTAAACTCTAATCCTACCATCCCTTAAATACTAAACCATAAACCCTGATTACTAAACATAAACCCAAATATTATATAAAAGCCTTTTTAACTTTTAATAAATGTTATTTTAGAAATTATTTTTAATGTGTTGTTTTAGTGTTATTTGAGGGTATTTATAAAAGTTTGTTATCTCTTATTATTTTTTAACTTACCAGACCATAAGTGCAGAAGGAATAGCAAGTCTCATAAAAGGGAGGATGTCGTGTAGAGCCTCCTTAGAGAAACCGATCCAAGTCAGTGAGCAAGCAGGCGATAACTTTACGTAACAGAACAAGAGTACGACATTAAGCCAATACGAGATAGTGTTAGCCACAGCAGCTCCTTTAAAACCTAAACCAGATTTCAAAACCAAGACCCAACATAGGAGGACATGAAGACAGGTGGTGATTCCAGAGCAGATGACCACAGGAAACACATTGTTTTGTGCCTGCAAAAACCTGTTAAAGCATTGAAGTAGACCATAGGCAAATATGCAATTGGGATCATGAATCTTGCGTAGGAGCCAGCGAGTGTAGCAATGGATTTGTCTTGTCCGACGAAGAGAAGAAGGTGTTCTGTGTTAAACCAAATGATGGAGAGAGGAACAGAGAGTAGTGTAAGAACAAACATTGCTCTTTGCATTTGTATCCCCAACATTCCAAACATCTTTGCCCCGAATGATTGGCCACAAAGGGTATCTAACGCACTTGCTGTTCCCATCTGTTCATGAGGAAATGAAAAATGGTGGATTTAGTGTAGTTTTCTTGCTTCACAAGTTTCTGTTAACGCAATTTGTAAACAAATACGTGAATATTAAAATTTTGATATAATGACATCATTTCACTGTTTTAGTGCTTGACATATTGGCTTCAAGTTTAAGTAGGAAAAGGGGAAAAAATATATGCACAATGTTTTAAGAAGAACTTTGATAGCTTGGCGTTTTCACTTTTGTCCGTAAAATGACAATTGTTTTTGTTGTTATTAAAATTCAAAAGGAGTGGTAGAAAAGATGCATACGCAAGTTGAATATTCAAACAAGGTGACCTGATATGTCCATAATATATAATTTTCTATTTATATTATGAATGATGTATAAATCATTATTATTTTTTTTTTGATAAGTATAAATCATTATTATTTCTATTTTTAGAGATACATCAATGGTTTAAAAGGTAGATTAAAATCCAAAGGTGCATAAGAAAGGAAATAAAGTTACCCTTTAGCCAATCAGTTTAGAATTCGCTAATTTCCTATGATAAAATTTCAACAAATTAAAGATACATGCTTAAGTAGAAATCAATATGAGATATATGTAAAGTGAAAGTGAAAAAACTAACGAGGAAACTGAAGCCGGTGACGGAGGCAAAAGAGGTGGCGATGGAGGCAGCAGAAAGAGGAAGAGGGCCAAGATGGCCGACGAACATGACAGAGATGACTTGAAGGCAAAACTGAAGAAGACTGACGCCGATTAGTGGACCCGATAGCCATAGCTGCTTCTTCAATTCTTCTTTTACACTACTTTTCTTCTCTTTCTCTCCGATTAGAGGCCATGATAATACATTATTTCCTGTTTCTCTCTCTTCCCTCATTGTCTTTTAATCTAGGCAAATAAATAGCAAAAGATAATGACTGAGTAACAAGGATCTTTCATGTCTTTAATTGGTTTATTGTGTTTGGTTTGGTCTCTCTCTCTACTGATGTGTGGTGTGTGGGGACTGGTACTTTTTATTTGTTTTCATATTGGTCAATGTTTGACCCAAAAACGATGCTAATGCTGCTCATGTTTGTTGGAATCATACAATAAAAAATTTAAAGATAATGATTAGATTCTTGAGGTTTAGCAGAAATCTTGAAAGAATCAAATGAGAAAAAAGAACAAAGACTTTATTGATCAAAAGATTGTATTAGAAAAATGATTTCTAATGTAAAGTGAATCAAAGAATGTATAAATATTTATAGGATGTGTTCTAGGTCTAAAATGGAAAGAAGATCACTTGATTAAAGAAAGGCATCTCTTTATTTATACAAAGAAGAAGCTAAGGCTCCGTAGTAAAATGAACCTAATTTATTGTCTAATGAGCCTTGAGAGAGGATGTAAATCCACCCCCAACAGTAAGCCCCCCCAAGTTCGTAGAGAGAGATGAAGTCGATCTCTATGAATTTTACGAATAGGGTTTATTAGACAATCAACTAGACACATTCATGTCTATGACGATTTAGGCGAATTTACTTTGAACTTGTGTCTAGTAAAAGGCGAGTTTTCTTTAAACTCGTGCTTAACGAAAGACGAGTTTACTGGACTCACGCTGAGAGAAAGACGAGTTTACTGAGAACTCGTGCCAAGTATAAGGAGAGTTTCTGTAAACTCATGCCTAGCCAAAGGCGAGTTTTTGTAAACTCGTGTCTTAACAATAAGCGAGTCGACTGCAAACTCGTGCCTAATAACAAGCAAGTTCAATTTAAACTTGTGCCTAAAATACAAGTTTACCGAACTATTGCCGGCCCGAAGTCTCGTGTTGAGATCGTGTGTGCCGAGCAAGTTGTTGGCTTGTATGTTCGTCAGGCTATGATAACGTTCCTTCGATGCATCAAAGAGAGCATGAGAGCTCTTGTTCCCGGCATTATCCAGATTCGGTGATGACGTCTTGTGAAATGGTGGCGAGTAAAAGAGGGCTTGGCTTGTGAACATGTCCTAGGCCAAGCTCAATCCGAACTTGTGATAGACCATGAATTTTACCCACTTTTAGCCATGGTCTATAAATGTTTTAATATATATTTACTACTATATAGAGTCTATTTAGAGTATTTACAGGTTCAAGGACGATTTGGAGGAATGTGGTGATTTTGGTGTCTTTTGGAGCCTTTTGAGTGCAGAGCTGCACAGACTCGTCAGATGTCTAGCTATGTTTGGAGACCTTGCGACCGTTAGATTACGCTAATCGTTTGATACAAGATAGATCTTTGAGTTATCTTTCCAATGCCACCGGTTTGAGGTCAATCATCATCATGTAGCAAAAGTTATGCCCGTTTTACTGAAGAGTGGTCAGTCTGCCTCGCGAGAGGAAGCTGTCGAGGAGATGAATGACTGTCGATCGATGTAACAACATTTGTGTCGGTCGACAGAGATGTCATAATATGGGCTGAGCATATTTTATGACCGACTGAAGCCCAAAAGCAACCAAAAATTACCAGAATACCCTTGGACGACCAGAAATTCTATTTATGTTATTTATAAGCCATTGTTGACGGCTACGCTATCTAAGCTTTATTTTATTCATAGTTCTTGGTTCGGATAGAAGAGAGGAACTCCTTCAGAGTCCTCTTGGAACTCCATTATTTTGGTTTTAGTTATATTTTATGTTATTCATCTATTCGTCTACGATTTCTGTGACAAACATCATGCATGAGTAGATCCACCTGCTAGGTTTAGGAATTTCTAGGGTTTTGAATGAATTTCTGAATTTTATGATTGTTAGGATATCTAAAGATCTCTACATCAGGATAGCTTGTAATACTAGGATCTAGAGTAGTTGGAAAACTACGAGAGTGTGACTAATTGCTTGAACCTAGAATCATAGGACAATTGAGAGGCACGAGAGTGCAATCAATTAACGGAACCCGAATCCTGCTGGATTAGATACCTAGGTGCATACGAGAGTTGGTCTAGGAATCTAGTTGAACATAATCGATCAGATCGATAACATTTGCCTAAGGCAGTGTCGATTGACGCTTATACCATAGCATCGATCGACACTCAATCCGTAGCATCGATCAACGCTCATACCATAGCATCGATCGACGCTCGAACTGTGTTAACATGGAGAGCTGAAACACTGAACTTAGTCAATAGATTAGACTCACAGCGAGAGCTGGTTGTCTTTTGCATTAGATATCGAGTTCTAGAATCAATCCTTAGAATCTATAGTTTAGAGTTCTAATAACCTGAATGAAACCCTAAGTCTAGTAACCATCCTTCCATCAAACAACTCTTTGCCAAGCTGAACAATTGTCTTGTTCAACTTGTTTACTGTTTACTGCTTTGCATATCTTTATTTACTGCTTTAAACCTATTAGCCTAGCTTAATCAAACTAATTAGATTTATTTGGTTCTCTAGCTCCCTGTGAATTCGATCCCTAAGTACTACAACTCGACCTCTTATTTGAGAGAGTATAAATCACTCCTTAGGGTAATTTGAGTGATATCAAATTTGGCGCCGTTGCCGGGGAGCTTTGCGCCATTAGATCTTGTCTACATGTGATCGCGAGCTCGTGAGACCAAACTTTAAGATGCTCGCCGAGTTACTGGAACCAGCAAGTTGTGCTGATCTGTTAATGAGGTGATCGCTCACGCGACTGTTGGGGTTGAACTGGTGCCGAGTCGCCGACGAACTTTGAACGGGAGTGGTGAGCTGTCTCACGTAGTGATCTTGTGAAGATGAGTAGAATCATAACATGGGCAGTAATAGGCTGGAGCATGCCAAAGCGGGTGCTCAAGCTCCAATCCTCATAAGCACAAGCCCGAGCCAAGTCATGAAATGGCAGCAAGAGGCAGAGCAAGAATGTATGATGGTGGTGTCGGGAACTGAAATCCCTAAGCCTCTAATCGTGAGCAGGAGCAGATCAGCAGGTCAACTCCAGAGCTTGTTCTCATCAAACTCTTCTTGTCTTAAGCTTGTGCTGGTTGCGGTAAGCTCTTCGTGAGAATCAGAATCTGGGCTTGTCATTTGTGGCGCAATGACAAGAGACTGATCCGAGCGTGTCACATGTCTAGCATGCTAATTGATTCTGGCTCACAAAGAAAAATATGATGATCAGATGAGTGTTGACCAAAAGATATAGCCAAGTACTGTATAATTGATAAGCAAGCGAACTTGTTTTTAAATGTTCACGAGTTGCAGATGATAAATAATTATCAAACTATTAACATCATAGGCTACCAACAGTAAAAGCCACAACATGAGATGAATGAACAGCTTAGAGTTGTTTAATTAGTTTAAACCAGAGCTATAATGTCTACCACATGTGCGTAATTTAAAAGTCATTAAAGCATGTGGTAATTTAATAAGAAAGCTTATCTTTGCGGTGAAGAGGAAACAAGCGTCCGAGGTTGTGGTTTGTATCTTTGCGAAGAAGTTACCGTCGACGTTGTTTCAAGATCTTGTTACGTCATAACAAGATAAGATAGGATCTGTGTTTGAGTGTCCAGCTCTGGCTCCTTGGTGTTGCGGATCTTAAAGACGTCGCCACTGATGGAGCATAGGAGGCCGAGCTTCCTTGTAGGCAGCGTCTCACTATTTCCATCTCGTTTTGTTCTTGAGAAGATTGAGTCGGCTGCGGCAGGCCTGCTCGCAAGCAACAAAGCCTTTTGTTTTTGCAGAAACCTGCAACTGAACATCACACTTTGCAGAAACAGTGGTCTCATCGTAAGGAAGAGATAGACAGAGCTGATGTTTGCAAACACTTGAGCTGCCCTAGAGAAGGCAAATGAGCTTGAGCTTGTCCAATGCCACAGAGCTCGTTGATGTGCTCTTATAACGTTCACGAAATGGCGAACTAGGAGCTTGATAAAGGCATGACGTCAGCTTGTCATTATGCGTTGATCATCACCCTCCGTTCTGCTAGCTTCACTGATCGAACCCTCGTGAGGAGGTGACGCCGTGATGAGATGATTGATTGTTCCTCACGGCCACAACCAGAAATCTTCGAAGTTGACGAGTTCGTGATCTTCGTCGGCAAGGTCGAGGCTGAAGTCGACAAAGAGAGAAACGGCCATTGTTGCTTCATCTTGTTATAGCCCACCAAGTGTTCGATTAAAATCCTACAAGAAAGATCTCTTTTTGAACAGAAAGCTCGTGCCTTTGAAGTTCTTTGGTCTGGAGATGTTGAGCTGACCCACTCGCTTGATGTTCGGTGAAGGCAGGGGATGGAGATCTCAGACCACTTCTCCCCGAAAGCTCTTCTTTGGTTTTGAAGTCAGATGAGCGGTTGCCACGGTGAAGAGACGACAAAGTGACGAGATGATTTGGTTCATCGTTACTGTTTTCTTCACGGACTGGAAAGAAGCTCGAGCAGTCACCGGTGGATCAAGGTGAGTTCGGCATGTGATTGAACTCGACGTGGTGGTGGAGAAGCGAATTGACGAGTTCGTCATCTATGAAGACGAGATGCCCAGATCGGAATCATCCGATCATCACGACCAGTTCTCACCTTGACGAGACGGGACGATGATGAGAATCTTGGGCTCTTTGGTGGGCTAAGCTTTCATGAGAAAGCCCCCCCTTTTTTTTCTTTTTTTTAGAAATTAATTTGGGTGAAGGTAGATCTAGGATTCTCCCAAATTTGATATGTTTTGATGATATTTTTCCTTTGGCCCCTCGTCCTAGCGCCAACTGTTTGATCCAAAAATAGTGTTTATGCTGGTGATGTTTGTTGGAATCATACAATAAAGAATCTAAAGATAATGATTAGATTTTTGAGGTTTAGGATAAATTTTGAAAGAATCAAATGAGAAAAAAGAACATCCAAAAACTTTATTGATCAAAGATTGCATTACAAGAATGATTTCTAGTGTAAAATGATTCAAAAAATGTATAAAATCCTTATAAGATGTGTTCTAGGTTTAAAATGGAAAGAAGATAAAGACAGGTATCTCTTTATTTATACAAGAAAAAAAAATAGGTTTCTATAGTAAAATAAACCTAATTTATTTTCAAATGGAACTTGAACGAGGACGTAAATCCACACCCTCCAACATGCAATCGTAATGCAATCGTAATATCCGGCTATTCGACACAGGAACATGCATCGTAGTGATTTAAATTATAAATTAGTGTATGTCTCCCACTCATATTGTAGGCTATGTTTTTATTTGTTTCAAAATTCAGCTTTAAGAATTTCTTTTAGGCTTCGGAAGAAATATATATTTGGATCCAAATAACCAATCTGAATTCTATCTAAAATAAAAAAATATCAAACCATGCCATAACCAACACAAACATATAAAGCGAATCTAAATTCTTTTATTTGAAGAATAACCAAACTTCTCGAACGAACCAAAAATTCCAAATATCTAAAACATTAGTATATATCAATAAAAATATTAGTCATATTAGTGTCTGTAATTACTCAATTACTGAAAATGTTTATTCCCAAATGATATCATCCCTTCTCAAGATTTTGGATCGGAGTTAAAGTTTTCAAGTACATTTTAGCAGATGTCGTCGTTTAAAGCTGGCAACATTCTCCCAAAAAAAAAAAAAAAAAAAACATTCTCCAAAAATTTCTCAAGTCATTACTTACGGTCTTTCCATCAGCCAGGACCTCTAAAAAAATCTCAAACAAATGAGTTACCATTGTATTATAATATTATTATTATATAATTAAAATTTAATTTAAAAGTTACCACTGGTTGATGAAAAACAATTGTCTGGTGAGTTTTCTTATGGACGTCTCAAGAGTTTTTCTTTTTACTTATTTTCTTACTTTTCTATTATTTTTTAAATAGTGAAATATTCACTTGAAAAATCTCCCACCGAAGATGTTTTACACCTTTCTATAATTTTTTTTTTGTCAACCATTTAATTTATATTCATAATATCATAAAGGTTTTATATAGGTCTAGTTTTATAAAGGTTCCAACAAACCACATAGTTTAAGTTTTTCATTCTACCTTCTCTAGCTAAATTATCAGCTTGAGTATTACAAGATCTAGGGACTTTTTGAAAGCTGAAGCTAGCTTTTCCTTCTTTGATGAGGTTATCAATGTATTCGATGTATGTTGGGCATGATAGACTCATTGGTTTTGGAACCATAGGAATTAGCTCTTTGTGCTGGGGAAGCTGCTTGTAGAGCATGGCTGAACCACCACAAAATGTTACTGGGTGGAAGCCTACTCTTTTTATTTGGGAGATGGCCATATGCAATGCTTCGGCGTCTGCTTCAAGTGGTGAGCCAATCGGTTCTATAGCTGCCTTGCCATGTAACACCAGTTTTGCGTCTTTGTTGTACAGTGCCCATCCTATTCCCGCCTTTTCTTCTGAGGAAGTCCATGATGCATCTACAAAACAACAAAAGCCATCAATGTTACGTATCACTTCATTAGAGTCTTTGGCTTTTTCTAATGAATTTTCTTGGATGGTGTGGTTTGGCATGTTTATAGGAGGGTATGGGTCTTGTGTTTCTGTATTGTTAGCTTCCATCCAAAGATTTCTGTCTATCAAAGCTTTACCAATGGTGTCTGGGATAGCCCATTTCTTTCCATTGAACACTAGGTCATTTCTCATTTTCCATATCCACCAACCAAGGAAAGGGAAAAAACTTACATCCTCTCCCTGGATTTTTCCAATGTTCTGGAGAATATTTATGTTTTCTAGAAGTGAGTTTTGAGGAGAGAACAGACCTGAGTTCACTGGTGTGGGAGCAAGGTTCCATATCTCTTTACTGATTCGACAGTGGAAGAGCATATGGTTAACTGTTTCTGATTCCTCTCCGAAGCTTTGGCAGGTGTCCTCAATCTGTATTTTCCTTCTGCGCAAATTTCCTGCAACATGGAGAGCATTGTGTATAACTCTCCACCAAAAGTGTTTTATTTTGGAGGAGCATTTAGTTTCCACATGTTTTTTAATGTTTCTTCTTGCCGGTTACAATTCTCGTGACCCTGTGGATTTGAGTTAGTTTGTATGAAAGAGTTTCTGAGAAGGTTCTAACCTGATTTTACTGAGTAATATCCATCCTTTGTATGAATCCATGTGGTGAAGTCTCTTGCGTTCGTCACTGCTGGACGCACTGTCTTGATAATGTCAAGATCTTCACCAACTACAAAAGCATTAAGTTTGTTAATATCCCACCTTTAAGTAACAGGATCAATAAATTCAGCCACTTTGGTGTTCCAATTTATGTTGCTCTCTCGAGCTTTTGGAGGTCTTGGTGGGTTAGTCGGAAGCCAGTTATCCGTCAACGTAAGTGTTTGGTTACCACTTCCTATCACTTTTTAAGCCTTTTGAGAGGATTTCATTACCTTTGATAATACGCATGGCTAAAGTTGGCCCTTGCTTTGGCTTGAAACAGCTCTGTTTTGGGGAATTACCTGGCTTTGAAAACTTGTTGGGGTCAAAAACGGTTACGACGAAGTTAACGTCCAAATTCCCGAAGAAGAAAAAACGTAGAAAAATTCTTTGACAAATATTCTTTCGAAATAGATTCTTCTTTACGAAAAACCTTTGCGGAAGAAACGCGAATCATCGGACAAGAGCTCGAGAAGGATCGTTACGCAGCGACCAAACGCGTGCTCCGCTCGGTCGCTACGTAGCAACCAAGTTCGAGCCAAAGCTCAGTCACTACATAACAACCAAACGCTCATTCCGCTCGGTCGCTACGTAGCGACCGAGCTCGAACCAAACCAAACGTCGATACGACATCAGTCCATGCATTCTCGTCTACCCTTCGATGCTATCTCCCAAATACCGTAGCAAACCCATCTCACGTTCCCCGCCATTTCTAAGTTATCAATCAAACTTTACCGTAAAAACCGCGGAAAGTTCATTCTTTATCGAAAGAAGCCGTAATAAACGCTTCGAGTCGAAAGACGGCCCAAAGGGACCTAGGACACGACTCGAGGCCCAACTTACGATTTCTTAACCAACAGCCCGTAAACCGCATCTCGGTTTACGCTTGGTCCGCAAGGAGAGATAAATGTCAAGTTTCCGCGGATAAATACGAAATTTTGAAGATAATTACGAAGATCGGAAAAA
>NC_027756.1:34336921-34337456 GCF_000695525.1 Brassica oleracea var. oleracea
CGGGATAAGCGACAAGGTGGCCATCGACGCGCTCAGAAAGGCGCTCTGGTACAAGTCGAAATTCAGAAAATGGATATCCCTCAAAAAACCACGGACGATCCAAGACGCCCTCCACAAGGTAACAAACTACATCATGATCGAGAAAGAAACGAAAATCTTATCGCAGATGCATAAGTCGGCAAGATCATCCTCGAAAGATATAGACCCGAAGACAAGGAAGAAGAACCCTCGCAACGACAAGTATGTCCATCACGAGGGGGAAGAACTCCAAGGAGCACATAATTACGCGATCAACTCAGACCAGGGCCGAACCATGGGTAATACGTGGACTCGCAACCAAGGATATGACGAAAACACCTTCTGCGAGTTCCACCAATCCCGAGGACACTCCACGACTAACTGCAAGGTCTTGGGAGCGAGGCTGGCCGCGAAGCTACTAGCCGGAGAACTCTCGGAAGCAACCAGCGTGAAAGATATCATCCTCGAGACTGATCGCCCCCCGAAGCCGGACAGAAATCCAACCGCGGAGAGATCT
>NC_027756.1:34337515-34338833 GCF_000695525.1 Brassica oleracea var. oleracea
AAGGAGGCCAGACGACAAGGGAAACGATAACAACCGTCGTAGGGTCAACATGATCATCGGAGGATCGCAATTCTGCAACAAGACGGTCTCCGCCATCAAGGCTTACCAGCGGAAGGCGGAGTCGAGCGCAAACTGGCCTACATGGTCTCCTACCAAAGATGATCAGAACTGCTCAATCACCTTCACAAAGGAGGAAGCCAGCGGGATCGATCAGCCTCACTGCGATTCGCTCGTCATAGACCTCGTCATACGAGATCTGGAAGTCGGAAGAGTACTCATTGACACGGGGAGCACGGTCAATGTAATCTTCCGCGACACTCTCAAACGGATGAGCATTGAATTCGGAGAAGTAACTCCAACTCCGAAACCGCTCACAGGCTTCTCTGGCGAAGTATCGATGACCCTCGGATCAATTCAGCTACCTGTCATGGCCAAGGAGGTCACAAAAATCGTAGAGTTCGCGGTAGTAGATCATCCTGCCATCTACAACGTGATCATGGGAACCCTGTGGCTCAACACTATGCAAGCCGTTCCATCGATGTACCACCTGGGCGTCAAATTCCCGACCCCAAACGGAGTCGCAGCTATCTGGGGATGTCAGAAACAGTCGCGACTGTGCTTCCTTGCAGAACACAAGTTAAGACAAATGACAATCTCTGCAACGGCAAATCGCAAACGCACGAAGATCGATAAATCTTCGACGAACAACGTTTCGAGAAAAGACGATTTCATATCTCTGCCGACGTAGACGCTTCGGGCGTTGAAACTCAACGTGAGGCCGAAGCCAACACTACAATTTGACCGGAATATCCGGAGGAGAACGCTGACCCTGCCACGATCATCTCGATCAAGGCGGTCAGCACGGCGACAACCGCCGAGTAAAAACGCTCGCGGCATAAAACGGAACTATGAGATGGCTTGATCCTCGAAAGGGGTACGTAGGCAGCTCATCGAAAGGACGAGTTCAGCTATCCCCCTCTCCAAAAAGGGGGGAGGGGAGTGGGTGCGTATACTCGTATACTCCCACATAGGAAAAGATGCGTTATTGTAATCGAATTCTATCGAGATTTCGAATTTTTTTACGAAATATGCGTCACTCTTTTTAAGACAAAATCGCAAAACAATCTCACTTCAAAAATATGCGTATACTCTTCGAAATAACTGCGAGACGTCGCAAGTTAAAAATTGAGATAATACGAACAAATTGTCCAAACGCGACCACTACAAACCTTACACTCCGTTCGTCGATTGGCCCCGACGAACACATCAGCCGTTTTAAACAAACGCAACCTGATCACTCTTTTGATCTTCAAACGTC
>NC_027756.1:34338863-34339330 GCF_000695525.1 Brassica oleracea var. oleracea
AAAAAAAATCTGAAATTTTGGTCTAGCACTTCCAGTTGGCTTAAAAATTTTCTCTGGAAAGATGCTCGATTCGTACCATACAAGTTGTATAAGCCGAGAACCTATCGCGGACTTTAAATCGATACGAATCAGGTAGAAATTGCAACAGGAAAACCGATAGCCGGCTAGTCACCGTACCAACCTTAAAACCGAGAGTAAACTTAGGTCTTGCCCTAAACCCATCGCATTGGTCTCAAACATCTCAAAGACATGATATCTAAACGATACGAGATTCCTAAAACATGTCTCTTCGTTCATAACTCAACGTTCCCGAAAAATCGTAAATGATTTCTACGAAAACTCACCTCTCGAACGAACTAACAGATTGAACGCCTCAACGGAGATAAATATGAGACGACAACTCATGTTCACTTCAAACCCGCTCTAAACAAAGTAAACCCAAACAGACATCCATTATATACACCGCA
>NC_027756.1:34340720-34341275 GCF_000695525.1 Brassica oleracea var. oleracea
TAAATACTAGATAAAGGGAAAAACTCCTTCCCGCCAAAACACTCACAGGTCAAAGTTAAAACTCCCGGACAAGGAAGCCCCGAATGCATCCGCGGGAAAGTTCACTTCCTCATCATCACCAGCAAAATCAGCCGTAGTCTCTACGGTATCAGAGGAAACCGGGATAGGATCCCAGAATCCCTGGATCTTCCCGTCGATCGGAGGAATGGTCGCCTCAGCGTGAGCATGATCCTTCATGCCACCCTTCATTAACTCCATCTCCCTCTCGAAGACGTAGTCATCTTCCTGCGTCCTCCAAAGGCTCCCGACGGAGCCGTGACACTCACGGAAGTCGCCCAGCGAGTTGAAAGCCCCTTTAGGATTCCCGTACTCAACCTGAAATTGAGAAGCGTGAGTCTTCATCACCTCGACAATTTCCCTCTTGCCCTTCCGTTCCGCCCTGCAAACAGCCCTGGCATGATCACGAGCGAGTTGAGCATCTCGCGCCAACATCTCGTCTCGCATGCGAGCAAGATCTTTTTCCGTCTTCTCCGCTTTAAAGCGATAGATCATGGC
>NC_027756.1:34341403-34341916 GCF_000695525.1 Brassica oleracea var. oleracea
ATCCAGGAGTTGCATGCACAGGAACAAACCGGATTCAAGCAACTATTGATCCAGGAGTTGGCCGACTTAAAGCTTGAAGACACCAGCGAACCATTAGAGGTTCCAGACTCCATTCATTCAAGTCAGTTCTCTTCCATTGGCCAGAATGAAGCCGGCTTGACCATTTCCACCTTCATCCTCCTGGATCAATAGTTGCTTGACCATTTCAGAGATATAGCCGCCTTCAGAAGGAGTAGTATGTTGTTGTACTCTTTTTCATTATCGGGTTTTGTCCCACTGGGTTTTCCCGAAAGGTTTTAACGAGGCAACATGCAAGCATACTATGAATTCTGATCCGGACTTCTCCAACCGACAACCAGATGTCTGGTTTATTTTAATTTATTTTAATTTATTTGGTTAAGACTTTGGGCTATTGTTTCAGCCTTAATTTTCGGCCAGCTTGTTTAAGGACTTTTTATCTTTGAGTCTCATAAGGGATAAACCCTATATAACTCCTTGTAGTTGGCGATTTTT
>NC_027756.1:34341976-34342873 GCF_000695525.1 Brassica oleracea var. oleracea
AACCACCAAGCTTGTGGCGATTCTTCACCTCCATTCCATCCATCGATTTGCCTTGAGAGTGATACACATCCAGCAAGCCAAATCCCATAGCTATCCACCTCCATCCACTGTTCTTGTTGAGAGAGATACACATCCAGCAACAAGGATCCATCCCCCATATTTCTATCCTTCTCTTGTTTTGTTTCAGTTGCATCATATAGTTCTAGATTTTCCATTCAATATAAAAACCCATAAAAAGTCACATTTGCTTCTGTTCTTCATTCAACATTTAGTTTTCTTCTGTCATCATTTTGATTCATAAAAAAACTCATAAAAATAACTCTCTTTCGTTTCAGGAACCAGATCGGCCATCTCCCTCTCCATCGCGCCCGTCTAGCCGATCTTCCGTCTGTCTGTCCGTCCGATCTGTCCAAGCCTAGCCAAAACCAAACCTCAGTCAAGTCATCCGTGTAGTACGAATCCCAGCCTGCAACAAGGTGCTACGAAGCTCTGAACCCTAGCCGTCACAATTCAAAAAAAAAATATATTTACTTTCCTTATTTTTCAAACTTTCGGATTGTTCTCCAAGTTTTCGATTTTTGCATTTAAAAAAAAAATATTTACTTTCCTTATTTTTTTCAAATTTTCGGATTGTTCTCCAAGTTTTCGATTTTTGCAATTTAAAAAAAAAAAAAAATTAAAGAAGTTTTACTTTCTTTCCAAGTTTTCGAAAATCAAAAAAAAAAAAAATATTCCCTCTTTCCTTTTTCAAACTTGATTCGATTTTAGCTTAAATTTTTTTTGCATTTACTCCTAGTCTTGGTCGATACTCAATTATCCGACCCAAGCAACTATTTAATCCCCTCTTGCCTCTAATCTTTCTTTGAGTATCTTTTCAGAGAACTATGGGAGATGTAG
>NC_027756.1:34342973-34344103 GCF_000695525.1 Brassica oleracea var. oleracea
CAACGACTTTACGACGAAATTAGGTAAGTTAAAGCACATTTAATACATGATTTCACCTAAATATAACGGTAACATGCTTCGTTGTAATGTCGATGTAATGATTACGACGTATTTCTCATTCCACGTACATTCGTCGTAAAATTACAAGGAGTTTACGACGAAATCAGTTCGTCGTAAATTTACATGGCGTTTACGACGAAAGTTAGATTCCTCGTAATTTCGTTGTAAAGCCCATGTAAATTTACGACGAAATATTTTCGTCGTAAATGTTCGTTGTTATGGGCACGTTTTCTTGTAGTGAAAAAGCCAACAGAAGGTTAAATGGGTATACATATCATCCAAAATAAAATTATAGATTTGTTTAAAACCCAAATAAAACTTACCTCATATAAGAACCCCATAGAAAAATGATAACTTTTAAATTTAATACAACAGAAATTACACTTAAAATACTCATTATTTTGCATTTTAATTTTTTTTTGTCAAACTAAAATGAAAAACACCACACATAAGTTGATAATATAATTCAACCAAAAAAAACTGAAAACTAATTGAATATACATATAATCAAAAATACAATTGTATATCTAAAAGCAGTTCATGTTTATATTTCAAATAATTGGAGTATTTAGAATTACAACTGCTAATTTGAAGACCACAACTTCAAATTTGAAGAAATTTGTTATATATGAGTATAAAATAATAGAAAAATATATACATAAATTAATTTGAATGTTTTATAATATTTATTTTTAGGGCTGTTCAATATGGTAAAACAGAACCGTACCGAACCGAACCGAACCGAAATAGACAATATGGTTTGGTTTTGGTATATACCATATAAACCGAATGGATATAATTTTATAAAAACCGTAGGATTTGGATATGGTTTGGTATATAACCGATTAAACCGAATAAACCGAACAAAACCGATTAAAAGTAGAAACATGTAATTAAATATGTATCTATTTTATAACAATACATGAAAATCTATTTGTTACATAAGTTAAATTTGTGTTAATAACTATTACCATAATTTTATAGTAATAAAGATCCTAAATTTGTACAACACTTGAACTATTATTAAATAACAATTAATCGCAATTCAGACATCTTATTTTCTAAGTCTT
>NC_027756.1:34344228-34375358 GCF_000695525.1 Brassica oleracea var. oleracea
ATAGATTTGATTATTTTATTTGATGGTAGAAGCATTTTTACTTTTTTGTTCATTTATTTGAACATGTAATATATTTTTAATAAATGACTGTGTTGACAATATGACTCTAAAATTCATATAATATGATTTTAAACTAAATAATTATGTTTTTTGGTATAAAACTGAATAAACCGAAAACCAACGGTATATAAACCGAACCGAACCGAAGTAAATATAGATTTAGAATGGTAGTTATATTTTACTAACCGAAATACCGAAAACCGAAAAAAACGAACCTAAACCGAACCGATATCCGGATTGAACACCCCTATTTATTTTGTTGTGTACATAATTGAACCAAAGTTTACTTAAACTTAACTAAAAGTTTAAGTTATTTTATATTTAATGTAGTCCAGGTAAAGTAAATATCAGATCGCAATCAAACACCATTATATTTTGGAATTTTACCCTTCACAGTAATATTACTAAAACTCAAAAACCGGAATTGATTTAAGACTAAGCTGTATTTGGTTTTCTACAGAGATCTTTAGAGCTGTGATAAGAAGTTGATTACTAATTGGGCTCTTATGTGTGTTAAATATTAATGGGCTTATCCACACATGAGTGTTCGAAGAGAAAGAGAAGCTATTTTCATTTCACATCATCTCTCTTCCGACCTTAAGCATCAATGGTGGCTTCTCTGAGACTTCCTTCTCTCACTTCCCTCTTGTTTCCCGCTACCACTCGCTACCCCGCAGCTCTCCGGCGAACCGTATGTCTTCGGAACAGGCCTGCTTCCGGATTCGCGAGTGGCACTGCGGCTTCGACGGATGCTCATCGGCTCAGGTCGAAGCAAGCCGTGACGCCTCGGTCGCAGGACTTCAATGCGTGGTACTTGGATGTTATAGCGAGCGCTGAACTCGCGGATCATGGTCCAGTTCGTGGTACTATGGTCATTCGTCCCTACGGTTACGCCATCTGGGAAGCGATTCAGGTTACTTGCTGAAATTTCGAAAGTTTACTGAATTGCTTCAATACGTTGAATATTTTGCAGGAGTATTTGAATGTGAAATTCAAAGAGACTGGTCATAGCAACATGTACTTCCCTCAGGTACACTTATGGATTAAGCTGTTTTGTTTTGTTAATGAAACACTTGTTCTTGATTAATTACATGATAATTCATTAAAGTTTGCTTCTTAGGGATCATCATTTTTGTATTGGTAGTCAATTTATTTTGCTATTTTTACTCTAAATTAGCGGAACCCAATATAATAGAGATGTGATATGTTCCAAAGTAATTCTCTAAAATAGCAATCTCGAAAGATAGAGCAAAATATAAAGGAATGCTATTTCTTATATAGCAATCTTTATTTTAGAGGAAGAAATAGAGTATGGTTGGAGTAGTTTTAGCTCTAAATGCTATTATAGAGGCAAATAAAGAAGGTGACTTTATCCCATTTCTGTTGTGTTCCTATGTTTTCATGTTTGGTGCAGTTTATACCGTACTCGTTTATTGAGAAAGAAGCTTCACACGTTGAGGGATTTAGTCCCGAACTAGCCCTTGTCACTGTTGGAGGAGGAAATGAACTTGAAGAGAAGCTTGTGGTATGTTTTACCACAAAAAAAAAGTTAGAGTTGTGAGAGTTCATTACCTAAGTTCTGACTTTTGATTGTTGAGGGTTGTGGCAGGTCCGGCCTACCAGTGAAACCATTGTGAATCACATGTTCTCCCAGTGGATTCACAGCTATCGTGATCTTCCTCTCATGATCAATCAGGTGCGGGAAGAAAATCCAATACTGAAGTGAATATTATTCTTCGTACAGTGTTAATTTTCATCGTTCTGGGGTTTTAGTGGGCCAATGTCACTAGATGGGAGATGCGGACAAAACCATTTATCAGGACTCTTGAATTTCTGTGGCAAGAGGGTCATACTGCTCATGCCACTCCCGAGGAGGCAGAGAAAGAGGTCTCTTCTCCATATTTGCTGTGGTCAGCTTATGGAATCTCCTTTTTTTTTCTCTCTTTTTTTTTTTTTGGTGGTACCCTCTTGTGAAGAATGTTCAGTGCTGTATTGCAGGCAAAACAGATGATCGAAATCTACACCAGATTTGCTTTTGAGCAAACTGCCATACCTGTTATTGGAGGTCGAAAATCAAAGTTGGAGACCTTTGCTGGTGCTGATAAAACCTATACCATTGAGGCTATGATGGGAGATCGGAAGGCTTTGCAGGCTGGTACCAGCCACAACTTAGGACAGAACTTTTCTCGTGCTTTTGGAACTGAGGTACATAACCATCATCTTAGAAGCAGGTCATGATGCTCTTTCTGACTTTTGAATTTGTTTGGACTTTGGAGTTGAGTTCTCTCGCTTTTGCTTGTTTTGACATTCTTTGTGCAAATTCGTCCCGGGGGAATGTTAAATGAGATATATGAACATGCCAGTTCCAAGATGAGAATTGAGAAAGGCAACATGTGTGGCAGACATCATGGGCAGTCAGTACACGTTTTGTCGGTGGCATTATCATGACTCATGGAGATGACACTGGTCTTATGCTTCCTCCCAAGATAGCTCCAATACAGGTTTATCTCTTCTATTTATTCTGAGAATTCTTAACCACTTTCCCTTGCTTTTGTTATCTGAATTTCAATTTTGTTAAACCGGGAACTGTAGGTAGTAATTGTACCTATTTGGAAAAAAGAGACTGAGAAAACAGGAGTTCTCAGTGCTGCATCATCAGTGAAAGAAGTTCTCCAAGCTGCTGGGGTTAGAGCTAAACTTGATGACACATCAGAACGAACCGCAGGATGGAAGTTCAATTTCTGGGAGATGAAGGTTCGTTCCTTACTCTCTCTCTCTTAAGTGAAAAGAATGTTCATAGTAAGATTTCAATATGCTCTGACGGTTCTCATTGGTATTGAAAACTTGGGGGGTGGTCTGCAGGGAGTCCCTATAAGGATTGAAATTGGTCCACGCGATGTATCTAGCAACTGTGTAGTTGTCTCGAGGAGGGATATACCGGGAAAAGCGGGGAAAGTTTTTGGAATATCAATGGAGCCGTCAACGTTAGTAGCGTATGTAAAAGAGAAGCTGGATGAGATCCAATCATCACTTCTAGAAAAGGCTGTATCATTCAGAGATAGGTACTTTTTTTTTGGTTGTATTCTTATCTTGTCTGCCACATACTAGACTCTTCCTCACCACAATTTTGATATGATTGTGCAGTAACATAGTGGATGTGAACTCCTACGAGGAGCTCAAAGTTGCTATATCTTCAGGGAAATGGGCACGAGGTCCATGGTCAGCTAGTGACTCGGATGAGCAAAGGGTAAAAGAAGAAACGGGGGCGACCATTCGGTGTTTCCCGTTTGAACAGACTCAAGGGATCAAAACATGTCTGATGACCGGAAATCGAGCAGAGGAAGTTGCAATCTTTGCCAAGTCTTACTAAAGAAGTCCCTCGTTTTTTACGCACATTCCTAAATCATATCAAATTTCTGCTCTATTTCAAAAGAGTCCAAAAGTTCGTTCTATCTATCTTGTTAAAACTGAAGTACAAAATAAAATTAACTATATTTTCAACAAATTTATTACATCCTCTCTTTTCTTATTTTCATTCATTTTAACTATTATATTTAATTGTTATTATCCAAATAATTTGACAGCATTTATTATAGAAATATAAAACAAAACTTATCTATTTTAAAATGCTTTATTATATTTTTTACATTCTTTTGTTCACACTTTTTAATTATTTCATTAATTTTCTTTACCATAATAATTTGGTATCATTTATTTTACGTGTTAACCATGATAATTTCACATATTTGAATGAATTTTTTCCATCAGAGACAAGAATTCAAATCAGTTAACAAAGTAGAATTCAAATCAGTTAACAAAGTACTTTATATTCATTATTAGTTAGGTGGGTATTCATATATTCGCTCGGTACGGATCAGTTCTTTCGGATATCGAGTTTTTGAGTTTTAAAATTAGCATGTCTTTAGATATTATAAACTTTCGAGTGGGGTTCGAGTCGGGTCCTTCCAGATCTGGGTGGATACGATTCTGATATACATGAACTTAAAAATGAACAAAAATATATGTGTTTCGAAATGTCATTAAACAATCGGGTTCGGATCGGGTATCTCGGATCTCAGATATTTCGGATATGTAAAAATTGGTACCGATCAGGTATTTATAAAACTTGGATCAGATTCGGTTCGGTACTTGTCGGATCCGGATAATTTTGGATATATCCGAAGTAACCGTAGAAAAATCGGTTCCGGTTCGGGTTTAGCTGTTTTTATCCGAACAGATCCAAAATGGGTGCTTTTTACCCGATTTATCCGGAGACTCGAATCAATTATTAGAGAATAACACATTGTTTCAGTGGCTCCAAACAGAAACTCTTAGCCTTCATCGGCGAAAAGCAAGAGACTCAAGGGCTGGTTCGCCAAGAAACTCTCATATGGGGGTAATGAGATTCTCCTAAAATCTATAGCCATGGCGCTTCCTGTGTATGCAATGTCGTGCTTCCGATTAACTAAACACCATTGTCAGAAGATTATGAGTGCAATGGCGAGTTTCTGGTGGGATGATAATGATGAGAAGAGGAAGCTTCATTGGATATCTTGGAAGAAATTATGTATTTCGAAAGAGAATGGTAGTTTGGGTTTCAGAGATATAGAGGATTTTAATCAAGCTCTACTAGCCAAACAAGCTGGGAGATTACTGAATGAACGCACAAGTCTGCTGGCCAGAATATATAAAGGGAGATATTTTGCAAAGTCAGACATATTAGAATGTGGCAAAGGGTACAGACCATCGTATGCTTGGCGTAGCATCATCTTTGGGAGGGATTTGTTGAAACGGGGTTTAATCAAGTCTATCGGAGACGGCGAAACAACATATGTCTGGTCGCAGAACTGGATCATGGAGGACGTACCGCGCAGGCCTATCAACAAACAGCAAGATATTGCAGTCAACCTCAAAGTCTCAGCTCTAATGGATGGGGATGGTCACTGGGATCACAATATTTTGAGCCATCTATTCCCTGAGAATGAAATGCAGCGCATTCTAAAGACGCAAGTAGGTAATGCTGTTGATCGTGAGCTTTGGGCTTTTTCAAAAAATGGAGCTTATACTGTGAAGAGTGGATATGAGCTCGCTTATAAAGTGAAGGAAACAATGGCATTACAAGATGCATCAACGCAGCCTGAAGCTCTAGAACTGAAACGAAGCATTTGGAAAGTCCCAACAGTTCCAAAAATATGTAACTTCTTGTGGCGAGCGACCTCGGGAGCCTTAGCTGTTGCAGAAAGATTGAACACTAGAGGAATGCATTTGGATTCTCGGTGTAAGTTGTGTTTGAAAGATGGTGAATCCATTGAACACGTTCTGTTCAAGTGTGATGTTGCACAAGAAGCTTGGGCTATAGCTGGTTTCCAACCTCTATCTAACTTCAATTCTATGTCTTTGGTTGAGCTTATGTCTGCGTATTTGCGTATGATGTCTTCTGACTCTATTCCTGAAAGACAGAGAAGATCTATCCCGTGGATTCTTTGGGCTATATGGAAGAACCGGAATTTGATTCTGTATGCTGATACACAAGAATCACTAATCTTCCACATTCAACAAGCTATTGAAGAAGCCCGCCTTTGGAATGAGGTAAACTTGAGACAGGAACCTGTAGACAATCTTGGCCTGAATGGAGAGAAGAAGAGATGGGAAGCGCCCTTATTTGGTGTGGTCAAGTGTAATTTACACTCGAATTGGCGTAATGATAAGCTCCATTGTGGTGTGGCTTATATTATTGGAGATCACCAAGGTAACGTTCTTCATCATGCTAGAGGAGACGCCATCACCTCTTCACCTAATAGGCTCACATCGGAGCTCAGATGTCTGATCTGGACACTACGTAGTATGAAAGACTTGGGGTATACGGAAACAATGATTGGTTCAGATTTTAAAGATGTTGGTGAGGCTGTTAAGTGACCGAATGATTGGCCTCTGTTTCGCATTTTTCTTCGAGAGATACAAGAGTTATGCTTGATGTTTCAATCAGTGGTTTTTGAAACAGAATCTATCTTATCGAATCAGATAGCAAGGGAGATTGCTAGGAGTGTCCTTCGTGATGGCCGTTTCAATTCGTATCTGGCTTTAGGTGGTCCATCCTGGATACATCAGAGAATCTTGAGAGAAGCCTCTTCGAACTGCCCGTAGACCTTATATAGGTTGAGTATTTGGATTGTGTTGTCTCTTTTTAGCATGAGCTATATCTTTTGTATGGACTATTGATTCATTTTCATTCCAACGAAGTTGATAAAAAAAAAAAAAACAGACTTGAATAAATTTACAAGAAAATAAAAGCAGTCTTAAACAAACTAAAACCTACATTTATTTAATGAGTCTATGAACCAAAAATCGGATATGTTGGATATTTCATCATATCCAGATCCGACCCGATACCCGATTTTTTGGATCGGTACCAGTTTGGAACTTCGGAACCAGGAAATATGCCCAGGCCTAGTCCATTTCTTAGAGTTGGGTTGACAGGGAGTGAGACGTTACTAGATTTTATACCCAACATACTTTTTGGCTGTTAAAATTATGCTGGTGGCGTTTGTAACACGATAATTATTAGTTACCGTTAATATCCTAGGGGTGAGCATTTTAAATTTGTGTTCTTTGGGTTTGGTTTAAAAATACTATGACTGAAGTAAACTGAAATTAGTTTAGTCTGGTTCGGTTTGGTTCGGTTCGGATTGAGTTCAGTTTGGTTCGGTTTTATTTGTGTTTGTTCAGTTCAATCAAGTTGATGTTTAGTTTTGCTCTAAATTGGTCACGGAAATATAATTTATAAACCATAAACAAATCATTATTTGGTCATGAAAATCATTAATTGATATCAATTAATATATTTTTCGTATTTAAACATAAAACCAAACATCACAATAAAAATATAAAATATGTAATCAAATAATTTTATATTTATTATCTTCGAACCTAATATAAATATCATATGTAGTTTTTCGGGTTTAATGATAGTATATAAGATTCATATTATTTTATTATTAGTTGTGTCTTTTCTATTCATTTAGAATAAACTGGATAAATTTATGTTTGATTATTTAAGATAAAATGATAAAATATTAAACCTCTAACCAAACGGTTGAGACATATACTTTGGCTTGGTAGGCTCGATTTGGATTTGGCTGCATCAGTTCGGGTTGCTACACTTTTTTTTGCCACCCTTATAATATCCAATACAAAACGTTGGAATACGTTTTTAAAAAAGTTAGCATACTTTGCAATACATTAATTGTTTAGATACCTTTCTATATGGCATATAGTTCATATAATTGACAAACTTTTTCTTTCAAAATCTAAATCAATACATTAAAATAGTATAATGTGATACCAAAAAGAAAAATGCTTTAAGTCTTACTATCACACAAATATAGTTTTAAATAAAAATAAAAATTATATTATATATTTCAAAATTAATACAAAAATATTTGACACTAAGTAACACAATGTCTTTTTCGATAATATTATTGGTTTAAATTTTGCCACAGAATTCAAAATTCATTAAAAAAAATTATGAGTTCAAATAAAAGCGCAGAGTATAATGAGAATGAAAGACATATGCATCCGCCGCTTCTCGGCCTCTAGCCTGCTTCTCCCTTCAACTGCAAGCTCCTCATCTTCTCTGTTTGCAGGTGACCCTATGAGGCTATCTAGCCTCTTCTCTTGGGTCTTGGTACCTCTCCAGGTCTGTGATTCGCCGTTGTCATAGGCGATTCCTAACTCTTGGACTTGAAGGAACCGTTTGTTGTTTCTCATGGCGGTATGTGTTGGTTTCATCCGTTCGGTCAACATAATTCTCCTCTCCAGTGACAACACAAATTATTAGAAGATACAGTTTGCTGAGATGTTCTGTATCAGCTCGCGTACTACAGGAGGTAGTACACGCGAGTGTCATGAAGAGGGGCTATATTGGAGTTCATATTTTGTGAGGAGTGTGGGCTTACTGAGCTTGGAAAATGAAAGAGAATATGTGCTTCAAGACATATGGATGTTTTCCATTAAGCAAAAGAGAGTTTGCTTGAAGATGAAGTTTTCCATTAAAGACAGTGGAAAGTTTCCTTATTTGTATTTGGAAAACTTGGAAAGCAAGTTGAAGACTTGGAGAGAAAGTTCTGGTTTGCTATATAAAGAGGGACGTGCCTTATGAGAAAGTTAGACCTCAGTCCTCAGAGAATAAAGAAAGAGGTTTCCTTGGTGTTTGTTACTGCTTGGTGTCGAAGTACATTCTGAAACTTGTCTAATGGAGTCCGACGTGGACTTAGTTTAGTTTGGTGGCATTGATGTTGACGCATTGTGTGATGGAGTTGGCCATTACTTGGAGCTCAGATCGAATGTATTAACGGGTATTAACATTATTGACAGAATCTAAGTCTTGTAGAAATGTTTTATTTTCCTCTTTTACTTTCTTGTTCAAATCTAATGTATTTAAATGATTAATATCACCGATTTCAATAATTTTTGGTTCGTAATATACAAATTAGAAATAAAGAGTCATTTTTAACTTCGAAATGCACTAGTTTATCATATGTATTATTACATAATTAATTTTATTAATTAATATGGTATTTTATGTATATGAATTGTAATATTAATTATGTTATTTCTATTTAAAATTTTATATTAAAATATAAAATTTTATTAATTAATAATTTGTATTTTCATATATGCGCTACTTATTTACAAAAGTTTATGAATTTTAATTAATTATGAAAAATATAAGGACCCTAGTATAAAATATAAATAGTTTTGAAGTTAATTTTGAAGTTTTGCTTTTGGAGAATAACATCTTTAAACTTCAATTATAGGGTTTTTGAAACTTAAAAATAGACTATCTTTTTGGAGATGTTCTTATTCAAAAAGATAATTAAACGCTTCGACCAAAAAAGTTGAATACACAGAAGTACATGTAAGTCCTTGTTCTAAAAATCGCCCGCGTAGGCGATTTATCGTCTGAGAAATCGTAATACGTTAGGTCACCGTGGCGAATTGCATTGATTCGGTTGTGTTATACAGTAATCCGATTTCTAATCGCCTAGAGCGTCGCTTTTCAAAACGCGGCCGATTATTTACTCGAACGGTAATTGTTCAAAATCAATAATTCTTTCTGTACTGTTGTTCTTGAACCTTATTCAAGAGTAAATACAAAAAAATAATGTGAATCATTTGAGTTTTAAAGTGACAGATTGATGAAAAAGATGTTAAATCAATAAACAAAACTGAAACACAGTCGGCTGCCATTTTTTAGGTTTCAAAATTGGCAGTGAAGAAGATGAATTCATATTTACAATTATACCCCTTTATTAAAAAGAAAAAAAAAAACAAAAATGTACAGAGCTTGTGCTTTAAACAAAGGGTCAGAGCATAATATCTAAAGAACACGAGCCAATATACCATTTAAACGTTTAATGTTTTGTTCTAAATATATATAATTACAATAACAAGGAGTAGTTTATATGTAAATTATTTGTAAAAGTACGAAACCATAGATATATAGGGACTACAACTAAAATGTAGAGTATATGTATAAAATATGGTATTTATACATATAAAAGTACAAAAAATTTCTCCCGCGTATTCCCCGAGTTTTTCCCGTTTTTTCAATAAATCGCTAGGCTCGAATGTGCAGCATGCGTAGCACCTAGCGAGTTTCCGAACAAGGCATGTAACTAATACCATATCAAATAAAGCGAATGGAAACATAGTTGCAACCTATAAAAATAAGAGGAATATTAGAATATAATTTTTTTACCAATAAAAAAAAGAGAGGAATAGCACAGGGGAAGGACAATTCATAATCTTTCGACTCATCCTATATTAAACTTTGACTTATTTTCTCGATTTTTTTGTTGTTGTACAATGATCAGAAGCGGAAATACTATAACTATTTGTAACAATTTTCACTGATTTCATCCCTATTTTTTTTGGCGCCAACAATCACTACAAGAAAAAAAATATATTTCTTAGCAGACGAAAAATGCTATCTAACGATAAGATAGTGGTTTATGAAGCGATGTATCATCGTCCTTCATAATAGGTAAGACACATTAGATAGCAGTTTTTCGCGCTGCTTTCTTATTGTCATATACAATAGCATTTTTTTTATGCAATTAAATATTCTTTAATAGTCGTATATTTTTTTGTTATTATTACATTATTGAAAAATAAAATAAAATATAATTTTTTTTTTAATTTTAAATTGAATTATTCATAAACTAAAACTGGTTTACATGTAAAAAAATAAACCAAAAGTAAACCAAGCTTAAACCTAAACCTATTTGCTAACTAAACCTAATAACAAACCACGCCGCCTTCAAGCTTCTTAACTCCGCCGCCGTCAACCACCATTCGCTGTGACGACCAAGTCCTCGCGTCTCTCTCTTTTTTCCTTCGAAGTGGGAGACGGCGACGAAATCACCACGACTCTTCCCACTCACTGTCGTCGAGCTCGTCTTCGGCTCACCACTGCTAAGCTCGTCACATACACAACCGTCATATTCGTCTCCGGTTTATCTATCCTATCCGCCGCACCTTTGTCTCAATCTTCAAGCTTCTATTCTCTGACCATACACCACCAACTATAGACAGCAAGCTCTCCAACTAATAAAAAAATTAAAACGATTTAATCAGTTATAAACCCTATAAATCGGTTTCAGATCTATATTGATTTCTACCTTATTCTCGATGGATGAATCAGAAGCAATGGAGAAGAAACGTATTTAAGTTTCTGTGTGGATTGAAGACCTTCACGACGCTTCTTGAGAAAAAGCTCTCTTACTCTTGGATTTCCAGATATCGACCATGTTATCTTCTCTTCTCATTCGTCCTTCCTCGGAGTCAACCGCCATATGAAGAAGAGTAAGAATAAGAAGAGATGGTGGTGGTGGTTTAGAGAATAAGAAAGAGAGATGCGAAGAGACAAAAAAAGAAGAAGAGAAAGATGGTGATGGCCTATGAATGTAGAACAAAATTGAAAGGAAAGAAGAAAATCTGAGTCAGAGAAAAAAATTAGAAAACAATTGATTAATCAACTGTGGCCGTTGGATGAACACAAATCAAAGGTTGAAAGTAAAGATCTTTGTCACCCCACATTGACCAATCAGAAAACAGATTAGTGGATCATAACTTTAAGATCCAAAAGAAGACCTTCGAGATGCAGAAGAAGATCGTGTGGTTCGTAGAGAGAACCATTAGTCCAAGTCCAAATTTTTTAATCATCATATTTTAGAATATAATGATTTAGTTTAAATGTAAAATGAAATTAGTTTAAAGGTCTAAATTTGAAGGTTTGAGCTTTATTATGATTTAAGATTTGAGTATATAAAAAAACAGATTTGAGTATATAAGGTTTAGAGTTTGGGTTTAAGATTCTAAGTTAAAGTTTGAATGTATTTTAAGAATTGGATTTAAGTTTGAAAAAATTCTATTTAGAACTTTGATATAAAGTTTGGAATTTAGAATAGAGGTTTGAGTATATGGTTTTAGGGTTAAATGTTTGGGGTATTGACTATTGAGATATGAGACTAATTTTTTTTAAAATAAATCATTTTGAGTTCTATTAATATTTGAGGTTAAACAAAAGATTTGATGTTAAAATATTAGAATTTAAAGTTTGTGTTTAGAGTGTAGGGTTAAAAAAACTTGTTTAGGGTTTAGATTCAAAAAGACAAACATAACGTTTTTGTTATGTTTTTCTATTTACAAACTCTATCGTACCCGTTGGCATTCGGATCGGATTTTTCGGGTTTTCGGATTTTCAGGTTTACGCTTCTAGGTCTTATACTAACATTTTATTAGTACGGGTCGGGTTCGGATAATAACACTTCGGGTTCGGTTCAAAATTGTATTGCATTATAAAACCCATAAAGTAATCATATATCGTATGGATTCGGGTTATATCGGTTCGGTTCGGATATAACCAAAGTAAAAAACAAATTTTTTTGAAGTAAAACACATAAAGAAAAACATCTATTAAATAAAAATTAATCTATCACATATAGAATTGATAAAATAACAATATAATGTTAAATCAAGCATGAAAACAAACATCATTTGTAAACAATATGTATTGCCTTATAGAGAGTAGACTTTTTATTTCAATGAGCAAATTATAAAATACTTATTTATAACTAATTGTGTACTTAAAGCATTTATTAGAATTTTAATATTTATTATTATATATAATATTACCACAAATATTGATTTTAATAATTGAAATATTTATATATATTTCAAAATACTTATATTGACTATTAATTTCGGACTTTTCGGGTTACCCGTTCGGGTTCGGTTAATAACACTTCGGGTTCGGATATTTTTTGTACTACCCTACAAAACCCGTTCGGGTATTTTTACGTTTCGGGTCGGATAACGGGTTGGGTTTTTTGGTCCGGGTTCGGTTCGGATTTCGGGTTCCGGATTTTATGCCCATGCCTACTCTATCGTAGCGCTTTCAAATATGCCTACTCTATCGTAGCGTTTCCAAATATACAAACCCTATCTAAAACTAATGGTTATGTCAACCATAGCAGAAAGACAAAAAACACTATGTTCTACTGCTATCAAAACCGTTTTTTCTTGTAGTGAATATTATCCAAACTATACATCCATTTAGAAAACTAAATCGTTGTAACAAAATCAACATAAACTATAGTAGAAGACAGATTCCGAGAATTTCTTGTAAGCCTGTCCGCCACTGTGTTATATCCTCTTGAAATATGTGGGATCACAAAGTTAAATAAGAACTTCTTGTATAGTTGAAATTCATTCAAATGGGAAGTGAAAACCGACCATTATGTCGGCGTAAAAACTATCTTCACTAGTTGAAAATAATTTGTTGCAAACACCACCTCTAAGAATTGCATATCTTTATGCGCTCCATCGTCCAAATCAAATATCACATTCTGCACAAAAAGTGATAGGATTCATAGGATTTTCATTCCAATATAATGTTGTCGGTTGAGTTGTAGAACCATGCTGCAGAACCATCTTTGACCCATAAAAATATCTTGTTCTCGCCAAGTTCTATCCACATAACACCATCTCAAGTATCCCATATGTTGGGGCGATTGAGGAGCATGCTTCTCCTCTAAATACTTTGAAGCTAGTTGTCATATTTGCCATTTAATATGTTTTAAAAAGTTTTTAATAAATAAATGGGAAAAAAGTTAATGTAGTCCTAATTTATCAGTTTACTACTAGATTAGTTCTAATATTTTTTTTTTTAATTACTGGTTTAGTTTTGATACCTATAATGCTCTTAGACTCTTTGTTATGTAAAACGCTAATTACAAAACTGCCATTAATATAATTTTTAATTTTTTTAAAAAAAATTAATAATTACAATTTTACCATTTGATAGATTTATTTGATTCACGTTACAAGAAGCAACAGACTTATGAACCATAGATTTATTTCTACATTGCTACGAACTTATTTAAAATCGATAGACTTAATTTGATTTTCACAGATTTATTTGATAGATTTATTTTTTTTTGGCAACAGGTAACAGAAGTTTCAACTAAATCCCATGCTTTACGATTGACACAGTCATCAAGTATATCACGGATCAAGTGGTTCACATTTTCATCTTCAAGCTCACCATCCCATTTAGGGACTAAATTCTCGTCAACGTGTGAAAAGAAATGCCGTACACGAACCTGGAAATAAAAAATGAATTTGAGATTCATTCAATTTAAGAGTCAAAACAAACATAAAAGTAAAAAAAAAACAAGAGTAAAGAAATCACCAAAAACAAGAAATAAAACATTACAAATTTGGTACCTTATCTTCGTGTTCGATTTTTTCTTGTCTAATGAAGTCGTCAGACACGAACCGTTTTCTTGATCCAGCCCATGAAAGGAGAGGAACTTCTACCTCAACAATTTTGTTTCCGTACTAATCTCCTAGGCCAGTAACAGCCTCATATCCCCATATGAGTAGCACGTACACAAATCCTTCCATTGTATATGATTTCTTTGCGTCATAACTGACACACTTAATGGAGTGTATCAAACTCTTACATGCAACTCGACCCCATGGATATCTCTCGAAAGCTTCAAAATCAAGTACTCGCTTTGCACACTCCAACGGGATCCGACGTGTAGGAGCTATGCCAAATATTGCGATATGCAAAATACACAACCGTCCTACCATAATCCTTTTCTCAAGACTCCAGTTCTTGCATCTTCCCAATACCAACAGCAACTCATTCAGACTAGGACCAACAGTTGTACACTCATTCAGTTCTGCCCAAAATTCTTTATGGTCAACTTTGCAAAGGTCGCCATTATCAAACATATCACAATTCAAACCAGTTATCTCACCAAACTCTAACAAAGAGAGACGAATCGGCTGCCAATCAATTAACGACCATATCTCATAGTTCTTTCTAACTACCAGCTGATGCGTTAAGAGGTAATGAACAACCTTTGCAGACCATATGAAATCAAGCTCGTAAAGTCTAGGAAAAACTCCAACTGATGACTTCTTCAGTGCATCCCATGCGTCGTTTCCTACTCCTACTTCCACCATTTTGAAAATTTGACAAATAACTATAGTAACTCATAATCTTTTGTTGGTTAGGTATTTTCCCCTTTTTGTATAGGCGTTGTGGATAATTAGTCGTAGTGCTAGCTGAGGCCATATCTAGCAATGGAAAGTTCAAAGTAACATTAGCATGAAATAACTACAGAGAAATGCATATAAATAACAAATAAATATTCACTATATAACATGTAAGAGTTGGTTACACTGACTAAAATGAACTGATAGATGTTAAATTGACAAACAAACAATGAAAAATCTAAATCAATACTGTTTTATGACTTCACATTGAGGACAAAGATTGAAACCATATACTGACCTTGAGTTGATGTTTAACGTGGTCAGTAGCAACTAGAACTGATTCAAATTTTGTCGGAACCTAAAACCACCGTGACTGTGAACAAAATTAATTGTTTTGAAATTCATTCAAATCTGAGTGGAAGACTGAAACCAGAAATAAATATTGGACAGAGACTTACGACTGTGAATCTAACCGGCGGACAAGCTCCACTAGCGGAGAAGACAAGAGCCGCCGGAACCTAGACTCCTCCGAGTAAGGTGTTTCTTCCTGTACAAAACCTCTTCACGCCGGTGAACATGAGGCAAGTCGGAGGAACGGAGAAATCGAAAGCCCTCAGAGGCAGTCTACGTTCGTCGACAATGGAACTATAAACCCTAATTTTTTTTACTCAAACCTATCGTGTGTTGTTATTTTATTAATGTGTATTTTATTTTTAATTTTCTTATTCTATTAATGTAAAAATAGAAATAAATAACAATATAGAGGGTTATTCCGTCTTTTACCCCTTTAGTTAACATATGTCGATAGACGAGAGTTAGATTAGTAATTAACTGAAAAATGAGAGTTAGATTGAGTAATTTTCTCTAAATAAATTAATGATTTTTAACGTATTATTAATGTTGTAGTGTTTTTGGAGATTTTAAAGCCTTTACATGTAATTTAGACTTTTGGACAAAAAGATGAAAGCAAAAATTTTAGAGATTAAATGAACCTTATGGCATCATAAGCATTGTATCATTTGAAGGATTTTCCACCACTTGATCTTGCTCACATTTGGACATAAAAGACTCGGGACACTATATATATATATATATATATATATTTTTTTTTTTATATCCCAAGTGTTTGTGGTCAATCTGAAATTGAAATCTAAACACACAATGGAAATATGAAAACAATTAAGAACGGTCTGTCTAACGTTGAGATGGAGCAAAAAAAAGGAAGGGTGATCGACCGGTTCATCTAACTAAACATTTAGTGACTGGCGGGAGGTGATCAATCGATTACATGTCCATAATCTTGGAAAACTTTGCAAATCTCTAAATATGTTTTCAAAATCTACATCAGACCACCTAATGAATTTTGGCCCAAGGAATGCACTTTGATTTGTTTTTATTTAATTAATATATTAATTGCTCTAATAAATTTTATTTTTTCTCCTACCTTCAGAAAAAGACATGTCCACTGTTATTAGATATTATAATGATGGTGAGTTGAAAAAACCTTTGGTCGATGGGTTACTAACACCAACAATTAAGGGAAATGGTGGAATGAGTGGTCGCATAGAGGTTGCGGAAGGCCACTGATTTACAAGATCTTTAGGATATGACACACCTAAAGATCAGTAGTTTAAATGAAGGATATGACTCACCAACAATTGAAATGTTCAATGAGAACAAAAGAGAATATTCTCATTTTTAGAAGAAGAAATGTTGTTCTTTATTCATTCTGATCATGCCTCTTATATCGAGTTACATATTTCGGTAATAAAGAAGAATGTAGAAAATTAGACAATTTTGAAAACAGAAAAGTGGACTACTTTTGACTTGAAATGAATTCTTCTTTGAATGACTCTTGGTATAGCCACGACTTCAAATCTTTCTGGAGAACTCTTTGTCTTCTATTGAAAGGAATGGTCCAGTAAAAATCATGATTATTTGCCTGGTCGAATCTTAGCTTTAGAAAAAAAACATAGTGACTTTGGCTGGATCCTTTTCTTAAGCCTAATAAGTCTGTTTTGTAGATCTGCTTGAAAATAATAAGACCCAAACTTTCCTGAACGTCTTTAGGCTGATAAAACACCTTTTTCAAGACTCCTTTGCTTGTTGGTCCATTAAAAATCAGTGTTCAATGGAGGAACAAGATCAATATGGCCGAAAAATGGCTGCTTCGACTAACTCTCAAATCTTCATTAGTGTAGTTGTCTTCATTTCCCCACTTGATTCTCCTGATCCTTCAGTTCATCATCAAACCCCATCACTAACTTCCTTGGGTAGTCCTAAACATCCTCCGGGTCGTTCTGATCGATAAAGTCGATGCGAGCCATCCATGCATGTATCATCACAACCTTCCACACCTATGTAAACATAATATGAGCCACACATTTGAAGATAAATCATTTGAGTGGGCTTTGATATGATTTGAACTAAAATCACAAAGTTTCATATTTCCATTGTATTTCCGTTGTTATCTAGTTTTTAGATTTGTTCACAGGAAAATATTCTATATTTCATCTCCGTATAAGGATTTTTAAAGATCTATATATATATATATATATTTATTTATTTATGCAATCTATTTTTTTAGTGTTGTTATTTTTATATTATTGATTAAGTAGATCTATTTTGATTTAAGTGTTTAATAGGAATTTATTCATAATTTAGTAGATATACTTCGATTTATAAAATGGTGCTTTCTCTAGATAGAGATAGTTTTATATTCAATTATGTTCTTAATGCCTAGTGTTAGGTTACGAATTAAAAAGACAGATCAAGCGTTGTGCATCTAGCGGATCAAACGGACTGAACGGAACAAGAGTGGACCTCTAGCCGTACAAGAATGGATCAAGCGAATCTAGCGGTGCAAGAATGGATCAAGCGGATATAGCGGTCTAAAACATATGTTTGAATGGTGAAAGTGGATAAAAAACAGTTTAAAATACTGTACAAATTTAAATTAATTTATACAAAATTTATAATAATAATTTATTAATTATATTATATTATTTTTTCTAATTTAATTTAATTTAATTGTTTTAGCGATAGTTATTTTGGTGTTCATTATGAAACAAACAAATTTACTGGTGCATCTAATAAAAATATCTAGTTTTTGATTTAAATTATGTTTTATATTAATTTTTAAAATTATTCAATTTTTTTTTTCACAAAAACTAAATTGAAATATAATACTAGTTATAATATAGATCAGTCCATATATATGAATTGAACAATTAATCTAATGTATATAAAAATTAATTGAATTAGTTAGTTTAAAAAAAATGTTTTCAAATAGTTAGTAATATTGGAACATAAAAGTCGGTTATTTATTTTTTTTTTTCCTTCAAACGGCTATTCTATTACTCAAGCTTGAGGTGGTCTGGGAAACCAGACCGGAACAAAACAACCAATGTAATACAATTCCCTATGGAAGGATCTCGCTATCTTAGCTAGTGAATCAGACGATACATTTTCCTGACGAGGTACAAAAACAATTGAGAACTCCGTGAATCTTGCTTTCAACTTCATAAACTCCTCCAGCTCAGTAGAAAAGCTCGGCCATGCTCCAGGGTCTTTGGTCATCGCGATTAATTCCTTGCAGTCAGTCCCAAAAGATTGGCATGTTGATACCTGTAGCATACATTCCATTGCCCATGATAATGCTTCCAGTTCAGAATGCAGTGGTGAGATTCGACGTCATTGATTTCTTGCTCCCAATAATTGTAGCGCACCACTTGAACTTACCCATGTCCATCCATAACCACTAAAGAGTGCATCATGTGTCCATGATCCATCTATCATGCAATGCTCAGAGATTGGATTCCCTACTGTGTTTTGTTCTCCCACCATCTCGTCTGTTCTTTGATTTGCGTCAAACCAAGCTTGGCATTCAGATTCAGCGTGTCCGACAGTTTCCAAAGAATATTTCAATTCCTTTAAAGAGTTTGTCGTTCCTCGCTTTCCAAATAAACCATATGATCCATGGATATGGGTCCCTGTCCAATTCTGGTTCTACAATATCATTCTCCCTCCAGAACAGGTAATCTATATTCGTGAACTGACTTCCGCTTGGTAATATAGTCGGCGGCGTTGGGGTGGATGCATGTGCCTATGTCTGAATTGCAGGAGGACATTCAAAGATGGCGTGATTTACAGTTTCATCATCTGCACCACATCGAGGGCAGTAATTATCGCATCACATATGGTGATGAGTCAGATTACTAGTTACTGCTAGTTGGCTCGATACCACCGGCCAAATGAGATGTCTCATTTTTGGAGGAGCTTTTATCTTCCAAGCAAATGCCTGGAGCTTTGTGATACTTGGCTCCTTCGTCTCCAATGACTGTTCCTTAAGAAAATTTGTTGCCACCCAGTAACCTGATTTGACAGTGTACATCCCATTCTTCGTATAGCTCCAGCAATATCCATCTCGTTGGTAGTCTTGGCTTATGGCCAGTGACTGAATCAATGGGATATCCTCCTGATGGATATAATTCTCTATCATCTCTGTATTCCATCTCTTCGGGTTCCCAATCATCAGACTGCTCACTGGCATCATTGGGTGAAGTACTGGTGCAATTGGCCTAGCTGGTCTCGCCGGTATCGTTGGAATCCAAAGATCTTCCCACATCCTGATTTCATTCCCAGAGTGTACGTTTTGTCTAATCCCCAGCGTTATTAATGGCTTTGCAGCCATTATACTCCTCCACCCATATGAGGGATTGTTAACATCATTTAGTCGTAATGGTGAGCTAAAACGAAAATATCGTCCTCTCAATACTCTTGCCAGTAAAGAGTCCGGAAATTGCACTAATCGCCACAATTGCTTCCCAAGTAATGCGAGATTGAACTCATGGATCATCCTGAACCTTATTCCTCCTTCTTCCCTTGATTTGCAGAGTTGCTCCCACTTAACCCAGTGTATTCCTCTCTTCGGAGGGTTCGAGCTCCACCAGAACTGTGCAATGGCACTAGCTAAGTTCTCACAGGTCTCCAAGGGGAAAAAAAGGGTCGACATTACATACGTAGGTAGAGCCAGCAATATAGACTTTATAAGCACCTCTTTTCCTCCCCTTATTAGCCATCTTCCTGTCCAGCCATTAACACGGTTTTGTAGACGTTCCTTCAGAAAGGCAAAAAGCCTTACCTTCGAACCACTAATATCTTCAGGGATACCAAGATAGGAGCCCATTTCTCCCTCATTTGTAATTCTAGTTGATAGTTTCAGAGTATCCTTGACATGTCCAGGTATCCTTTTACCAAAAAATCGGTTATTACATTATACAAAAAAGCTCAAAATAAATGAAACGCTAGAAACACTCTACAATTGTGATGATGTTACCGTATATAGTGGTCCTTCGATTTTGTACACAAATTTGGACTGCTTGTAGTTCATTAATATTATAGTATTATACAGTAAAAACTTTATAAATTAATAATATTGAGACTTTGATATTTTATTAATTTATAGAGTTATTAATTTACAAAAAATTTCGTTTTAAATTTTTTTTTCTATTTTATGATTTTTTTCCTAAAATGAGAAAAATATTTGATTTTATTGTAAATACATTATAAGATTTTTGAAATTCAACATTTATATTAGTTTTATTATATTATTTTGTGTATATAAAATATATTTCATAGAATTTAATGTGTTTTAGATATAATTTTACTAAATTTCATCAAAAGATAATTCTATTTTGAATATAAAATAAACAATATAATGATTGGTTTGTACTTATATAAAATGTATATATATAAATTATTAATTTATTATTTCCATAATACCATATATTTACATAGGATTTTCTAAGAAAAATATATTTTATTATTTTATTGATTTGTGTTATATTTTGAACGAGTCCAACTTGGGACCGGATTTTTTTAATTTATGGTTTTTATTAGTTTATCAAATATTAATTTATAAAGTTTGTATCGTATAAAGCAGATCCATTTTTAACTTGTACAAATTGTTGAATGGAGAAACAAAGAGTGGACCAAACACTCATGTGTGTCATCCACTCTTCCCCCGTCTCCCAATCGAAGCCTTAAACTGAAAATTTAACTACGTTATACTAAAGTAATTTGCATGAACATCAAATTGTTGATTGACATGACTTAAATTGAATATACTCCACTAGTGCTATTATTAAAATATTTAGTGAGCAAATTAAAATGCTTGCTCTTTTATGTTGTTAAATGTACTAGTGGAGTATATCACTAGTGGAAAGATGTTTTAACTAAAAGATGTTTTGTGTTATTTAGAGTTAATTATAAAAGTTGATTCTAGATTACAGGAGTGGAGATATCAAACTTTAATTTTTTGTTCTATATATGAAAATATCTTGTTTGCTTTTGATATCTGAATATATCAAATCATGGACCCCTAAGAATTCCATGACACCTAAAATCTTGTTTTGAATTTGAAGAATGTCCATATTGGAGAAACTATTAAGAATATAGCCATTAGGGTTTGGATGTGAAATGTACACCAACGTTGAAAAGGTTTTGACTTTACATGCGTGTGATCGTGTCTTAAACGCGAAGCGAGATCATGAAGTTGGGATATAATATAGACTGTATCATATTTAATTAAGTGATAATTCGCGCCCTGCACGGAATGAGAATTTTTAAAAATTGTATTTACCATTCTCTTATATATATATATTTTTTTTTTCTCTTGATAGTAACAAATTTTAAACCAAAGTGATATCACATTATATTGATTTTGGGTATGTACTAATTTTTGAACCAAAACATATTCTACTACGTATGTGGCACACTAATTTGATGATAAAAATTTGTTATAGGGCCCGTTCAAGAAAAACGATAGCTAAACTGAAAAACCTCACCATTTGTTTCAGATTATCAAACGACAGATCAAATATATCTTTGTCGGTGATGCGACGAAGAAAAAGGGGTTATTAGGGTTAACGAAGAAAAATTGTGCATGATTCATGTTCTCGCCAAGAAATTCAATAGCTTTTTAATACATGTTTGTTTTCCCGATCTCTTGTTAAATTTACGACAATCTTATTTAACATCTAGTTTATCTGCGGTTTTAATTCTGGTATGATATCATCCAAGAAATTATTGAGCTTCATTAACTGCGAGAAGAACAGTTGATCAATAAACAAACAGATAGTTATGTTCTTTTTTGTCCGCTACCGATGAATGGCAAATCTAGGTTTAATCTATCTTTTTTTTTTTTTTGAAAAAAGGCTTTCATATATAAAGACAAAAGAAATAAAAAGAGTTTCAAGCCCATAGGCTATAGTTACTGGGCCTCACCCATTACATACTCCTTACTATACTAACCCATAGTTAAAGAACCTAGTTGAAATCTAACCAACCCTAGAACCGGTTTAGTTGTCTCTTGCCGATCGTGAAAGAATCAGGTGAATCGAATCCAAATCTGAAACATCCTTGAAGAGGAACTCGGATTTGCATTCCTAAAACTTTGTGTCTTGTTCCTTATCTGCCTGTCCAAACTGGTGAAGATGGAGTCAACCGGCTTGAAGTTGTTGGTGTGAAGTCTAGAGTTTCTCTCATTCCAAATCCAATAGGTCATAGCTTACCAAGCTAGAAGAGTGACCCTAGTATGAGTAGAAGAAGACGGAAGGGACAATAGCTGAGCCGTCGTTTCTTCCCATGTTCTCTTTGGCTGTACTCCTAGTCTCGTTGTTATTAATCTCCACAGTTCATAACTATAGTCACACTCCTGAAACAGATGGTTCTGAGACTCACCGTGATTGTTGCAAAGTAGGCAAAGATGATCGGTTTGAATTCCCCAGCTCAATAACCGATCCCTTGTTGGAAGCCTATTCTGAGCCACCAGCCAGACATGGAAGCTCTGCCTTGGGATCCCTCTCTTGATCCAGACCAACGGAGCCCAACCCACTTGCGCTGCATCGCCACTCAGGTATGTATACACTTCTCCCGTAGAGAACTTCAACCCAATATTCCCATGTATCTCCCATTCATAGTGATCATCTTCCTCATTTAACTCTACCGTAGTTAGAAAACGTTGTAATTGAAGTTGTTGTTCTGATCTTGCAGGAGAAAGTCGCCAATTCCCATTCCTACAGATAGAGGCCACCGTTGCTCTGATCGGGATTCCCAAACGAGACAGAGAGCTATTGAGAAAGACATCTAGACTGCCAAACGGAGTCCAGTTGTCAGACCAAAATCTTGTCCAGAGACCATTCTGAACTCTCATTTTTATCAGGGGGAAGACAATGTGCCGCATCTTGATGAGTTTATTTGCCAGCCACGAGAAGGATGGGTTTGGCTTCATTGTCCAGTAGTTACAGAGCGAACCTTTGAGCACTACTTCTTTGAACCATGCCACCCAAACAGAGCCACTCCTGAAGAAAAGTAACCAGATCAACCTCAGACAGCACGCCCTATTCCACACTTGTAGGTTCTTTACCCCTAACCCTCCTTGGCTTTTAGTCCTAACCACTACGTCCCACGCCACTCTGGCTGAGTTCCTGCTGTCAACACAAAAGTTTTTCTTAGATTAGTATTTATTTTGTTTTATGTATTGCATAGAAAGATGTTTTAACTAAAAAACTTGATGTCTTATTAATATGAAGAATAAGAAAACCTGTAATGGAGTGAAGTGAGATATTTTAATAAGAAAACCTTCTTTATCAACAAAAGCACGTTGAAGATGTTTTTAATAGCGGGATATACCATGAGAAGAAAAAGTAAGTTATTTCAACTGTTTTCTATAGCCATGCGGTTTTTGTCCGAACCGAATCAGCTGAACTGAACCAAACCAAAATTTTTTATTTTCTGTTCGGTTACGGTTTTGAATTCGGTTTAGTTTGGTAGGGTTTTAAAAACTATTCAGTTTTTGGTAGAATCTGTTTTCATTTTTTTTTTAAAATAAAATAATTAAAAACCAAAAATAACTGAAATAACTGAAATAACCGAAATAACCAAATTAACAAAATTTGACCGAAATAACCGAATTTAAACAAAATATCATATTTGTCTAGAAACTATACCGAAATCTAACCAAAAAAAAATTATTAATTCTGAAATAAAATTAAAAACCAAAATTAACCGAAAACGGAACCTAACCAATTTTTTTTGGTTCACTTCGGTACAATTGTGGCCTAACGGAATAAATCGAAGTATCCGAAACCTCAGAGCTAGTTTTCTATATGGGTTCTCATATTAAAATACCTTCACATTATAAACCTCTGTCCAATAAATAGTAGACTGAGGTCGATATATTAAAAAAATTGTTACTTGGTCTTGGGGCCTGAATGAGAAGGGCGAGAAGACCAAACGTACTGAGCGGGATAAAATTTGGTTACCATTTTTCACCTTACTTTTTGATCATTAACTATTGTCAATAAAAATCAATATATATATACTATACTAAAAGACAAATATAAGTTATGGAGAGAGAATCCACGTAGGATGTGAAAATTAACCAATCAGAGAACCCGAAGTTGTCACGTCATCTCATTTATTTTTTCGTAAAAAATGAAAAAACAATGCAAAGGAAAAGATCGGACATGAATATATGAGAGATACCACTAAGCCATTGAGACTTTCTTGGTCACATATACAAGAATCACTAAATATGTAATCACAAACTCTTATGTAAATTTACAATAATATGGATTCAACTTTCAAGACTCCAATACATTGTTTTGTAAAAAAAAATAAGTAAGTGACTAAGCTAATATATTCTTTGAAAGTGTGAGAACATTGACAAATATGAAAAACCATATATTTTTGTTTTTGTGACAAAGTTAAGAATTTTGTAAAAGTAAGTTTAACATATAAATTTTCGTGACAAATATGAAAAAGCATAGATTTTTGTACAATTTTGACAAAACAACTCAAAACATAGTTCTCTAATGTCTTAATAAAATATTATTTACAGGTGCAATAATTAAATATATCAATTCAATAAATTCTGTAATTTATAGACAAAACAATAACACAACAAATTTTGAAACATTTGTTTAACCTATCGATTTCTTTTCACAAGAATCCAACTAAACAAGATAAAAAAACAATTAGTTTTACAAATATTTAATTACCATTTTATTCAATTTCGATTAATTTCAAATTGTAATAATGTATCTTTTTGAAGTTAGAAAAAATACTGTTCTTTCTTTATTACACTAGCATTATATATAGATTCTATATACACAAATAAATATAATATAACAACATAAGCTTGCTTTCCCCGATTCATATGAAAACTTTTTAAGTTATCTACCAAAGCAAATTAATTAAATCAATCAAATTGTTAGAATACAGCAAATTAATATATAATTTTATTTTAAATTAAATTATTTAAAAAATATATTTTCATTAAAAACAAATGATAAAAAGTAAAACTGATTTGATGGTAATTTTTATGGCATATATATATATCAATTCTGTGAAAGAAATAGAAACTTAATATGGAAAAAAATCCTAAATACAAAAAAATCTAAAAATTAACAAAAAAAAACTAATAATTAATAAAATATTTAAGCGATAATTAGACAAATTTGATTTTTTTTGCTAGCCAAAAGTTTATTCTTAATTAGCATCAGTTATTTCAAGATGTTTAAGAAAGGATGGACAAAAAAATAGGATGGACATAAATGATATATGAATTATGAATAGTACTTTGTAAAGTTGACTTAGATAACATATCTGCATATCCATTTCCAGTCTTTTTTTATGCCTAAATTCAATTTCTTCAGAGCAGTTATTCCACAAATAGATCGTATGAGATATTGTTTTGATATTCATATTTATTTCTTGACTGTTAAGAAGATTGATAACTGTAAAAATGTCTCTTTCGAATATGATATGTCTATAACCGAGTCCACAACATGAGACAAGTTTGTTTAAAAAGTAAATAATTTTATTTTTCTTATATTATATAATAAATATATATTATTTACTGATAATAAAAATATAGTTATTCAACTATCACAAATATCTATGCAAATATGTGAATCAAGTACAACAATCAAACAACATAATGATTTCCACAAAGAAAATTTTAAAAATATATTTATGTTATGTAGTCTTATTTTATATTCTTTAAATAATCTAATACAATATTATACATTATTTTTTTAGAATTGAGAAATACATATATCAGTTAGACAAATTAAGCGATAATTAGACAAATTTGATTTTTTTTTGCCAGCCAAAAGTTATTTATTAATTAGCATTAGTTATTTCAAGATGTTTAAAAAATTATGGACAAAACAATAGAATGGACATAAATGATATATGAAAAAATACATATATCAGTTAGACAAATTAAGCGATAATTAGACAAATTTGATTTTTTTTTGCCAGCCAAAAGTTATTTATTAATTAGCATTAGTTATTTCAAGATGTTTAAAAAATTATGGACAAAACAATAGAATGGACATAAATGATATATGAAATATGAATAGTACTTTGTAAAGCTGACTTAGATAACACATATGCACATCCATTTCCGGTCTTTTTTGATGCCTAAATTCAATTTCTTCAGAGCAGTTATTCCATAAAAAGATCGTATGAGATATTGTTTTGATATTCAGTTTTGTTTCTTGATTGTTAAGAAGATTGATAACTGTAAAAATATCTCTTTCGAATATGATATGTTTATAACCGAATCCTCAACATAAGACAAGTTTGTTTAAAAAATAAATAATTTCATTTTTCTTATATTATATTATAAATATATTTTATTTACTGATAATAAAAATATAGTTATTCATCTATCACAAATATCTATGCAAATATATGAATCAAGTACAACAATCAAACAACATAATGATTTTCACAAAGAAAATTTTAAAAATATATTTATGTTATGTAGTCTTATTTTATATTCTTTAAATAATGTAATATAATATTATACATTATATTTTTAGAATTAAGAAATACATATAATATCTTATCCGCGCGTAGTGCGGTTAAAAAATCTAGTAATTATAAATAGGAAAATAAGCTGTAGCGGGAGGGATTTTTGTATGTACCGCACTATGACACGAGAAGTGTATGGTTTGGTATACTGTTGCTAACATGTATATTAAAAATTATTGTTTATTGTTATTGATTATTTCAAAATGCAAAGAAATAATATGCAATCAACCTTTGATATTTTCTTTTTCACCTTTAGACAATATGGAAAATCTAATCTTATATATACTTTAATTTATTTTCCAAAATTACCTCTGCTAATATTTTATTTAGTTATTACAAACTTCATTGCTTTAAAATACAAGTAAAATAATAAATATATCTACTTTTAAATAAGTGGGAATGTAATTTTGTATTTATACTTTTTTGATAAAAGAGAAATATCTGCGCATTATTAAATTACATAACTTTATCAAATTAATTATTTTTTAAATAAAAAAAAAATTCATAGGCAGCTTATAAAAAAAAATTCATAGGCTGATTTTATATAAAATACTTTTTTTCATAAATATATTTTTTAAAGAGTACTATAGGACAGATTAATTCATGAACAATATAGTTTTGGGATACACATAATATACATATTATATATTTAAATATTTTTTAAAGAGTATTTCAGATATATAAAATATTTTTTTAATTTATATTAGTATCACTAATTTTTGGTTTGTAAAATATAAATATATTATATGTATCCCGCAATTACACTATTCATTATATATGTCACTATTTATACTTTGTTTTGAACCTATAATATTAGATGAACCACAATTGTTTTGCAGAATGCGTTTCTCTTATACAAACTGCATTCAAACCGTACCGCAATATCCAATCCGTTTATCATGCATGCACCTCAATCCGCTTTTACCATTTAGAGCCTTGGAATGACCGACCTCTTGATTTGCGAAAACCTAATAAATTAATGTGTAAAGTTCACCTATTAGAAATAGATCTTGGCATTACTGATTTGGTTCATAAATTACTGCATAATAAATTAATGTGATCTTGGTATTACTGATTTGGAAAGAGATTGATACTTGATTTAAAATGCCACGATATACATTTATACAATAATGGTCCATAGGATCATTTATTTTGGAGGGATTTTCGAGCAATGGAAGATCACCAATTTGCATTGATCTTATGGTATATATAGAAAGGAAGAGAAAATAAGGTTTTCAGCAATCTGGATATTGATCTCCGAGACACCCTTAAGTTGGCAGAAACAAAGTTGGTACTCTGGGCTGAGGTGCAAATTACTCTTATATAAAGAATCGATCAGGCACGATCTGTAATGAATGCGACAGTACCAACTATTCCCGGTAGATGGTGTTTAACTGATGGATCATGGAAAGATCGTGACAAATACTCGGGCCAAGGGTGGTATAGTACTTTGGAAGGTTATGATAGTTTAATGGGAGCGAGTAATGAATGCGACAGTACCAACTATTCCCGGTAGATGGTGTTTAACTGATGGATCATGGAAAGATCGTGACAAATACTCGGGCCAAGGGTGGTATAGTACTTTGGAAGGCTATGATAGTTTAATGGGAGCGAGAAATACAAGCGCGAGCCAATCACACCTTCATTCGGAGATAGAGACTCTCACTTGGGCAATAGAATGTATGAGGAATCTCAGACAATTTACTATTACATTTGCAACGGATTGTTCACAGTTGGTGAAGATGGTTTCTGAACCCGAAGAAAGACCCGCTTTTGCAAGTTATCTGAAAAATATCAAGATCCTGAAAAGAAGTTTCCACAGCTCAGAGCTCATCCATATACTAAGGACGCATAATTCAATGGTGGACAGTCTAGCACGCAGTGCAAGAAAGCAATCCTCGTTTGTTGTCCATATGGATTCGGAGCTACCAGTTTGGTTAACAGAGTCTATATGAGTCTGTTTGTTGCTGACAAAAAATAAATAATGGTCCATAGTGGCAGTTATGTGATTACTCTAATAATTTATGTTTTTTAATAGGATTTGTGAGGAGGGCCGAGGTTATGACACAAACACTGAAACATAAGTCACAACTTAAAAACGTTTTTTTTTTTGGAAACGAACGGTTATTCTATTACTCAAGCTTGAAGTGGTCTGGGTAACCAGACATAAATAGAACAACCAACAAAATAAAGTTCTCTATGAAAAGACCTCGCAGTCTTAGCTAAAGAATCTGAAATCTGATTTTGCGCTCGTGGAATATGAGTGATTTTGAAGTTCGGGAAGCATATCTTCAGAGTCGCTATCCTCTCCAATTTTGTTGCAAAGCTTGGCCAAGCATGAGGCTCCTTTATCATGGCGATCAAATCCTTGCAGTCCGTTCCAAAGCTCTGGGATGTCGAATACTGAAGCATGCTCTCCATCGCCCATCGCAATGTTTCTACCTCAGAATGCAGGGAAGACTCTCACCGTATATTTTTTCGTATCCCCATAAGTTGAGCCTTCCCCAAGCTATCTATCCAAACCCATCCACACCCGCTGTAACGTGATGTGGATGTCCATGACCCATCTATCATGCATATATTACCCAATCTTAAGACTTGAGGTTCCTCAATACTATGGCCCTGTGGAGTTGGAGTCACCATCTCGTTTGCATCGAACTAGGCTTGACAGTCACTCTCTTCATAGCACACTAACTCCAAAGGACCTCTATCAATCCCCCTAAAAAGTTTGTCATTTCGGGCCTTCCAAATATACCAAATTATCCAGGGATAAGGATACCCTCTAGTTCTGGCTCGACAATGCTGTTTTTTCTCCAGAAAAGATAATCCATATTAGCGTACATACTCGGGCCTGGAAAGATATCTGGACTTGTAGGTGTCGATAATAAGGACAAAGCTTGTAGAGCTGGCGGGCACTCAAAAATGGCATGGGTAACATATTCTTCAGGCTCACCACATCATGGGCAATAGTTATCGCATCTCATGTTACGCCACACCAAATTTCTCATTACTGCCACATGACCTGTTATCAGCTGCCATATAAGATGGTATATCTTCTGCGGTGCCTTTATCATCCAAGCAAAGGCTTGAAGCTTAGTAATACTTGGCTCCAGTACTTCTTTCTCCTTCTCAGCCTTCAATATGTTCTGAGCTACCCAATATTCTGACTTAACCGTATACTGGCCATTCTTGGTGTAGCTCCAGCAGAATGTGTCACGGCGATGAGTTGAGCTGATGGCCAAACTTCTTATGAAACGTATATCGGCAGGGACAAATAATCCTCCAGTATCCCAACATTCCATTCCTTAGTTTCCTAATTAATAAGGTCGCTGACTCTCATGTTCGGATGGAGAACTGGGGCTAAAGGTCGAGCCGGTCTAGCTGGTGTTGAAGGGATCCAAAGATCCTCCCACACTTTGACCTCATATCCAAAATGTATCTTTTGTTTGATTCCCAATAGCAATAGCTTTCGTGCCGCTGAATACTGGTCCACACATATGATGGGTTGCTTATAGCAATAACTTAAAAGGGAATAGTATAATACCATCACTTAATTTCATGCTATTATACACAATCGATTCACAACTATATATAAAATATAACCAAAGATATTTCAGTACTAAATCTACTCTATTAAAATAGAGTCCTAAATTTATCTTCCATTAGAAGTTGTCACTTAATTTTTGAACCCTTTCAAATTTATTACTAAACTACTTAATTTATGGACCATTTTAAGTTTGTAACAATAATATTTTATTAGATTCTACTAAGATTATACAACCGGACAACTAAAACTAAACCAACATTAAATCTATTAAAATTTAACCAATCTCTTAATCTAAAATTAAAATAAAACTAAACCGATGGTTGTTATATATTATATTAACAATACAATAACTCTAACTAGACCTCATGCTGGTATATATGATCGTATTTGCTTCTCTTGAGATTATAAACTGCAGCAAAAGAAACATTAGATTAATTAATATTTTTCTCCATCTTTCATTATAATAACATTGAAAGAAGATAGTATACTGTAGTTATGGTCAGTTGATAGACTTTTAATGCATTATGCAGGGTTCTTTCTTACGACGACGCACGTTTAGATTGAGATCACTTTTCTATGTTAAACTTAGAGAATGTCAGTAGTTAAGATTCAATCATATAGAGATTATATCATGTTCATCTTTTATGTTAAATAAATAATATTTTTTTTCATAGGTCTAAATACAATTCATACATGTGTCTTTTATGTTAGATTAGATATTTTGTAATTCAAATAAGATTAATATCTAATAATTTGGTAAATACAATCATTAACTAAAAGAATATTAGAAACATATTATCAAGAACCGATTTGATCGACTTTACTTATGTGTCTTGCAAACAAAATAACCACTAACAACTTAATTTGATTTACTTATTTTGTTATTCTGTTATATTTGATAAGGTAATATATAATTTTCAAGACTTTGTTCCTTATATTCTGAGCTCTCTATTTATTAACCTACCATCTACATTCGAAATATTGTATATCTTAACTTCTTATAACAACTTCTACAAAATATGGGAATCAGATCTATCAATCCTTTCAAATACGTAAATCA
>NC_027756.1:34375819-34377875 GCF_000695525.1 Brassica oleracea var. oleracea
TTTTCAAAGTTTTCTTGATAAAATATAACATTTTGAAAATAATTATTCAAACTCAAAATGATAATTTTTCAAATTTTATAAAAGAAAAAATCATAGATAATAAAGAATAAATTTTTGAAATGACTAGGAAAAAACAAAATATATATGTTGTATAAACTAAAGCAATCTAATATTTTGAAATTTTAATTCAAAAAACTTAATATCATAACATCCAAAAATATCCTATATCAATAAAATTTACTAAAATAATATGATAGATGCTACTATGTAAAATAATAGGTTTTTATTATTTAAACAAAACCATGTTTTTTACTTATAAATCCCATAAAACACTAAAATAATATAAAGTATATTTTTTAACACACAACACATAAATATTAATTATCTTAAACATATTTATTTTTTATAATACAATTAATTAAATTTTAAAAATATATTATAGCAGAATGTATAAACTAAACAAAATATTTTGGAGGAGTTTATCAATTTGATTATTTCATATTGTTATTTTATTGTACCTACCTTGAAAATATATTAGTAAGTAATAAAATTAATAACAAAGTAAAATGTATTAAAAAAATCACTATATATTAATAATGTCGAATAAGAAATATAAATAATAATATTATAGAGTTACACAATATATAATACAAAAATAAAAATTATAATAATATCAAATACATTTATAAATGAAAAATATCCGAACGAAAGTGCGGGTTAAAATCTAGTAAAAATTATACCCAAGATTCAATATGTTTAAAAATATATTTCCATATATTTTAACATCTGAAATTAAGTTATAGCTAAATTAAAAAAAATTATATGCTGATATAATTTTTAGTTTAAAACAAAAACAATAATGATCTCATTTTCTAAAAACAATTTGTAATAATAAGAAAAACAATTTGAAAAATGTTACAGCTACTCGTTATATTGAAACATAATTCAAAATCATAGAATAATTATTTTCTAAATTAAAATGACATAAATCTACTAAATATATGTGCTTACAAAACAATAATTTTACATAAATCCTATTTAATTAATTTTAAAATCAATATTTAAAGATTAAATAAAGTCGACTATCCTAAACCAATATACAATTAATGAGTAGACATTTTACAATTACGATTTTTGGGTTATTCCATCGAACATGTAAAATATTTATCAAGGATAACATGTTGAATAAATAGATTTGTCATTTGATTATTAACTAACAAATATATTAATAGTTTTAGCAACAAAAAATTAATCTGAGTCTCATGTCAAAATCTAGTAACTAAATTAAACTGTCAAGACCCAGTGGTCTAGTGTTTGACTAAAAGTTCATTAACTCTGAGTTTCGAGTCCTTGAGAAGATGAAATTATGCGAGTTAATAGAGACAAAAGCTTACAAGCACTACAAGAAAACAGGGGGATTCTGATGGCCGAAATCGTCGGTAATTCGTCGGAATCGGTCTATTCCGACGAAATTCCGACGAACACGTCCGTCGGTATCGTTTCGTCGGAATAAAAACGTTCGTCGGAATTTCGTCAGAAATTCCGACGACTTTCTGACGAATACCAAGAAACGTCATTCCGACGAACTTCCGACGATATTACGATGCGGCTACAGAAGACCGGAGTTCATCGGAAAACTACAATTCCGACGAACGTGGTTCCTCGGTTTATTCCGACGAACTGTAGGCGTCGGAATATACCGACGGACAACGGTCGTCGGAATATACCGACGAACCACGTTCGTCGGTATATTCCGACGAACCACGTTCGTCGGTATATTCCGACGAACCACGTTCGTCGGTATATTCCGACGAACCACGTTCGTCGGTATATTCCGACGAACCACGTTCGTCGGTATATTCCGACGAACCACGTTCGTCGGTATATTCCGACGAACCACGTTCGTCGGTATATTCCGACGAACCACGTTCGTCGGTATATTCCGACGAACCACGTTCGTCGGTATATTCCGACGAACCACGTTCGTCGGTATATTCCGACGAACCACGTTCGTCGGTATATTCCGACGAACCACGTTCGTCGGTATATTCCGACG
>NC_027756.1:34381619-34393122 GCF_000695525.1 Brassica oleracea var. oleracea
GTGTCCTGATAACGAGGTTTCCCACAAAATTTGCATATATTCCGTGTCTCATCCGCTCTCTAGTAGATCATGCAGTTGTCAATACATACATCTATCACTTCATACGGTAGTTGAAGACCTGCAACAAGTTTCTGAACCTCGTAGTATGAACCCGGTGCAAGGTTATCCTCAGGTAGAATACCTTTGACAAAATCAGTAATCGCATCCATACATTCTTCAGCCAAATTATAGTCTGTCTTAATACCCATTAATCTAGTTGCAGATGATAAGACTGAATGACCATCTCTACAATTTTGATACAAAGGTTGTTTTCCTGCATCCAACATGTCAAAAAATCTCCTAGACTCGGGGTTTGGTTCTTCCCCTCTATAATGATCATGTACCATCTGCTCAGTACCTACACCATAATCTATATCTGTTCTAGATTCTTCTAACCTAATATCAGGCTGAGGTTCACTAACAGGCTGAGGTTCGCTAGTACTACCATATTCATAACCAGTTTCCCCATGAAGGTACCAAACTTTATAATTACGTGAAAACCCTTTCATATACAAATGAGTCCAAACATCAAATTCTTTTATAACCTTATTATTATTGCAAGAAGAGCAGGGACATCTTAACATACCACTTTTTGCATCCGGTTGCTGTTGAACAAGCCTCATGAATTCTCCAATCCCTTGAACGTATTCTTCCGTAAGCAAATTGGTGTTCGGATCCAAATGAGGTTTATCCATCCACGAACGATAATAAACTTCTGAAGACATGATTTTCACGGAATTGTTATGACTAAAGAGAATGAAGAGAGAATGAAGTGTGAATGAGTTGAATGAGGAGGGGTTGTATTTATAGGAAATTGCTTACGGACCTCCGACGACTTTCCGACGGAATTCCGACGGATGTAAAGAAGTCCGTCGGAATTCCGTCGGAATTGTCCAATTAATCGGAATGTCGTCGGAATTTCGTCGGAATATACCGACGAACTTCCGACGACTACAACGGTTACATTTTTTATCGGAATGTCGTCGAAAAGTCGTCGGAAAATTCCGACGAACCGTATGTCGTCGGAATTCCGTCGGAAATGGCCGACGGAATTCCGACGACTTAATTTTTTTGGATTTGGTCGGAAATTTGTCAGTATTCCGTCGCAAATGTCCGACGACCTTGGTGTCCGTCGGAAGATCCGTCGGAATTCGGTGTGTTTTCTTGTAGTGAAGGGATCTGCAGCATGACTCAAAGAGTATCGTCAAACATGGATCCAATAAGGAGACTCAGGTGATGCATCCAGACATGAATCCTCATAAGGCAGATAGAATTATCAGCCGTAGAATCGTACGTAATGTTTCTCATAGTTTGTAATAGCATAATTATTCATCATTTAAAAAAAAATTAAACTATCAAGCGATCCAAACAAAACAAGTAAAAAATATATTTTAAACAGCGAGACCGAGTTTTGGTCCATAAGAAAAAGAAAATAAAAATGTGCACATAAACAGTTGGACCTGGGTTCAAGTTAGAACGGTTTATCACCGGAAAAGCGTGATTCGGGCTAGAGCTGTGACAGATTAGTGTTACTCGGCCAATAAATCGGAAATTAAAAAAATCACTGTTTTTGACGATTATAAGTTTCAAATCATATCTGTGTGTTTGATTTGATACATTTTGATCAAAACTTACAAGAATATGTAGAAATATTTGTGAAACCGTGAAAATATGAAAAACCACTGCAAGTTTATTTGTGAAACCGTGAAAATATGAAAAACCGCTGCAAGTTGCTGAAAAATTGCAGGGTTTAACGTAATTGTTTTCTATCAATGAAAAAATGGGCCTAACTCTGCCCGAACCCGAGTGTAGCTGTTTAGTATACGTGCCACTAACCATTAGACTGCATCACAACAACACTTATTGTGCACATCTGTATATATATATATATATATATATATATATAAAGTTGATTTTTTTCTTTCTTAGTACACGTGGAAGATGAGTTTATTGACATGTGCTATCATGTTTTTTTTTTATATTTTAAAGTCTTCTTCTTTTAGATTATTGTAATTTGTTTCATCAATTTCTAATTGTGTACTATCTAATCCTTCTCACACTTATTGGTCCCTAAAATTCAAGAAATAAATAAAATAATATAAATATATTTTAAATATTTAATTTATTCACAACTAAAAATAGTATAAACTTTCACCATTTAATTATTTTTACTAATTTTTATTATTTCATTTACAAATTATATATTTATTTCACTATTAATATCATAAGATAATCAAACTAAGAATAAGAAACTAGAGCATCAACACAAATAACCAAGAAACGGACCAGAGGGAGAATAGTAATCGAAAGGCCAAAGTCACCAAAAAGCAGGAACATATATGCTTAAAGCACCAGAATCACAAATCGTTAGCTAAAAAGGTAAGAAACACCTCACAAACTAAACAAGAGTATACAAGACGGTCATGCAAGTGAAAAACCACAAAGCTCTGGATAGAAGGGACCAAAGCTCCAAGAGACTAACTCCGCACACCTATACCAAGGGAAACATGGAAATAAAAGAAACAACTTGAAGGAGGGAAAATGAAAGACAACCACCGAGAAATCAGAGACTAAACTTGAGACCATAAATAACCTTCCAAGCCCATATAGCATACACGAACGAAAATATTATCTAAACCTCGAGTGGCAAACACGGTGAAAGAGAGAGCCACCAGAGATGCGACGAAAGCTACAAAGAGATGCGAGAATAGGGAGGGAAAGGGAGACGAACCGATATCAACAAACTATGGAACCGTCCTCGAGCTATGAAAGAGAGCATAGAAGTCGGAACACAAAAAACTAGATCTTGAAAACCAAGACGACCAGATACTATTGACGGTAAGCCAACGACGAGGAATACAACATCAAAGACGACTTAACTCTTATCCAATCAAGGAGATGCAGTTCCTAACATCAGCTGAAATCTACGGAAGAAGAGGAGCAGTCAATATTGACTGGAACAACCTACAATGCCGTGAGAATCAACAGAAAAACTGAAAACTCATAAATCCGATCTACAACAAATACCATATAATCTCACAGGTGAAGAAGGCAAAGAAGAACAAGAGAAAGAAGTTAGTCTTTTTCCGGTGATGGTGAGGAGCACCGCACACCATACATGTAACGAAATACATAGACAGTAATGGCTTAAGGTCAAAATATGGGGAGAGGGCAAAAAACATCTTAAAAGTTACAATTTTCAAAATTATGAAAAAATATAATACAATTTTGACGCTGAAACCGTTAATCTTAGAATCAACAAAGTTATTGAAATTCAATATTCTTTTACGTTAGAGGTTCATTTCACTACTAACAAGTACTACACACACAACAACACATTATTCGAAAAAACAAACACAAAATATATTAACCTATTACCTACTACTACATAACACACTAAAAGCACTAAATAATGATCTTAACAAATAAAAACGATAACATAATTACATTATCCAAAAAATCATGGTCTTAACAATAATAAAAACAATATTCCGCGCCAAGCGCGGACACCCCCTAGTTATTAATATATAAACCCAAAAACAGATATAAAAACTATAAAAATACTCCCGATTAATCCCTGTATAATCTCTTATTAATTAATTCGGCACTAGGCCCTACTCAACTGCATGCGTTACGCCTAGAGAGTTCTCGAACATTTGGTTATTCAACATCTCTTATACTAAATTAGCATGTGTGTTTTCATTATTCATCACAGTCTGATATGTTCATAAGTATATTTAAACTATAAAATATGTCTTTTATAATTTAAGAATTAAAAAGTAGAATTAAAATTTTGAAACGAGTATTTGTTGCACCTTTATGTTTCGGATTACATGAAATTTTGTCGAAAGTCTGTAATTCTCTCATATCTAAAAAGCCAAGGTTATATCATATAATCTGGCTTTGCGCGGGTAATATATCCAAATAATAGATGATAAATTTGGGAAATTTGAATCATTACCACCATGGATTCGATTCTCCTTGGCCATCCTGGACGCCTTAAATGATAAAAAAACGCGGATCATGCGGATCTCGTAGTGATTAATCCTTGGGCCTAGAAAACCTTTTCGATCACACTATGGTTAAAAAAAAAAATTGAATCATTACAGAAAAATAAAACAATTTAAAGTAATGGACCTTATCGAAATTTCGGATTTAAAATTAATTTCCAATATCACAAACTACTACTTTCCAATCCCACAAACTAATACATCATGTGTTAATCATAAAAATATTAAGAACTTTGTATGCAAACTATGTATTAACCTAGTCAAACGATATATTAAATATTTTCAAAACTTATCACCGGCTCGAACAAGATATGGGAACGTATATAAACTTTTTAAACAAGCAAAAAAATCATGCATTTATGGCATTAAATATATTTTTATATTACAGTCTATAATACAACAGTCCCTTAGCACCGGTTCTTAACCCAAACATGAGAGTCAGCGATCTTATAAACCAGGATACAAAGGAATGGGATGTTGGCTTACTGCAAAATTATGTGAACCCTGAAGACATACCTCTCATAAGGAGTATATAAGCTCGGCTCATCGCTGCGACACATTCTCTTGGAGATACACGAAGAGTGGTATCTACACGGTTAAATCAGGATATTGGGTAGGTAGCAATTTGATGAAACCTGAGGAAGATAAGGAGATACTAGAACCCACTATAACAAAGCTCCAAGCCTTTACTTGGAAGATAAAAACTCCACAAAAAATTCGACATTTTATATGGCAATTGATAACATGTCATGTGGCAGTAACGAAAAACTTGACAAGGCGAAACATGAGATGCGACAATTACTACCCAAAATGTGGAGAACCAGAAGAATCTGTCACTCATGAAATTTTTGATTGTCCACCAGCCCTACAAGTTTGGGCCTTGTCATCGACGCCAACAAGTACATCTATCTTTCCAGTATCAAGTATTTATGATAATATGGATTATCTCTTCTGGAGAAAGGATAACATTGTTCAGCCAGATTCAGATAAAGATTATTATCCCTGGATAATCTGGTATATTTGGAAAGCCAAGAATGATAAACTTTTTAGGGAAATTGATCGAGATCCTTTAGAGCTAGTTCGATACGTAGAGAGTGAATGCCAAGCATGGTTCAATGCAAATGAAATGTTGCCATCACCTCAACAAGAACATAGTAGTGATCAACCTCAAGTCTTAAGCTTGGGTAGTGTATGTATTATTGATGGCTCTTGGACATCTACATCATAGTTCAGCGGGTGTGGATGGGCTTGGATGAACAGCTTGGGGGATGTTCAACTTATGGGAACACGAAACTATATCCGACGGGAATCTCCTCTGCATTCAGAACTAGAAGCACTAAGATGGGTGATGGAGAGCATGCTGCAATACTCGACATGCAAGAGCTTTGGAATGGACTGCAAGGATTTGATCGCCATGATTAAGGAGCCACGAGCTTGACCAAGTTTTGCGACATAATTGGAGAGGATAGAGATTCTGCAGATATATTTCCCGGACTTCAAGATTACTCATATCCTATGAGAGAAAAAATCGGATTTCTGATTCTTTAGATAAGACAAAAAGATCGTTCCATAGAGAACTTCATTTTATTAGTTGTTCTATTCTGATTTTGTTACCCAGACCAGCCTTTCGTTATAAAAAAAAAATAGAATAGGGTATATACATTAACCTACCCAAGGAAAGGAAATTATGAATATTGCCAAATATTTATAACTTATATACACGTTCGAAATACAATACACATTTGAATACAGTACAAACAATTTGACTTTAGACTAAACCATTTTGATTTGTTTAGGGTTTAGATTATGTAGTTAATGGGTTAAAAATTAACCCATTCAAAATTATAGAAGAAAACATTAGATACACGTAGATAAAGTAATTGAAATTATAAATGATAAATTTAAAAACACGTAGAAGAACAATTATATAGTTCTATATAAATGTTTTCTGGAAGAAAGGTTATTGTTTGTAACATGTACAATGAATATGAATGAGTATTTTCCAAATGATTACCAAGCACAACTTGATTGTTCTTATTATAAAATTTCAATAAGTTATATAACTTATAAGTAATAAGTATGTAATGTAAAAGTAAATAAATAGTTATAATTATATATTGCTTAAAAAGGTCAATAGAGTTAGCATAAAACTATATTTAGTCATGCATATTATTTTTTGTCCAAGTGTTACCACAAATGCTTATTCATACTTTACAAAATAATTACGAACTCGATTCTTCTTATTATAAACTTCTCAACGTGTATGATTAATACATTTTGTAAGGGAATATTGACCGGTTGAAAATGTATTACGATTAATATGGAAAATATATTATGTTTTCCTAAGGGAATTTTGACGATGAATTTGATGTGATTTATTTTAATTAATTTTGTGAAAAACACGTCAGTTTTTTTTTTTTGAGAATAATTATGAAGCTAAAAATCATATAATTATGGTATTAAATATATTTTTATATTATATTTTACGATACAATCGATCTATTATTATGAAGAAGTGTTTATTTTTTCCTGGTTGCGCCATGTGGGATGCCACGTCAAAATTCAACCTGCTGGTAACACGTGGATCTATTAAAAAAATACAATCGAAGAGTTTAGTTAGTCGATAAGTGTATGGGTCTCTTAAACGTTTTACACCATGTTTAAAGGTGGCCCAGAAAATTCTATATCAACAACGTCCAAATTTGTCTAATTAATCTACCGACTCTTTCCTGCTATATATTTATATGTGAAGACATCCTTAACATCAAAGATTCTCTTTTGGTTTCTTCAATCATCTGCGACAGATTCTCAACTTGAGGATAGTGGTTTCAGCGTTTTAAAGCAAAAACAATGGTTCTTCGGCGGAGTAATTTCAGGTTTTAGTTTTCCCAGATTTCAGTCTAATTACCTCAACGGAAACCTGTTCTTGATATATTATGAATCTTCAATCGTGTTTTTAATGTTTCTGGTTTTATATATCCTTACGTCACTGTATTCTAAGAAGACCTGGGAGCGTAAACAAATTTTTCATATTGATTCTTCTCATGCCAGATTAAATATATGACGACCTTTTGCATTCTCCAGCACCAATCAAGAATTATTTCTCAATAATGAACTAAAACTTTATTTCGTTGCAAGTTTAACAATCAGTAAATAACTACACAAAGAGATGAGGGAAATAAAAGGCAGTGGATCTCAAGGATCTATGATGTTAAGAACGGTCAATTGCTAAGGAGGCTTTATTAAGCTCATATCATATGTAGTGTATAATTTTTCGTCACCATGATTGTGGTATTTAAAAATATTCAACTATTTCCACAAGTCAACCATCATCGATTTTCTGGAATATGCAGTGCCATTTCCGGACTTGCATAGCTTAAGCAACCACAATGCTCAGGCAAGCCATGTGTTATCTGGTTGTCATTTGGTCTCCTAATTATACAATAATTCCAAGCTATTTTCTTATGTTATCTGCACATAATTTTTCCTTATTTATTCATGTATTGATTAGTACACACTCTAATGTGGAAGCTAAAAAGGGATTTGAGCTTTGGTAAGCAGGACAATTGATGCTCACCTCTATTTCTACAAATAGGCACGGCGCATCTTTCTTAAAAAAGCAATTTTAAGAAGCACACCCAACACAAAAACTTCCGTTAAATGGAGCCAATGATTTTGGGTTTACAAGGAACTCCTTCTTTTTCAGCGAACTCATATACTGCATCAAATGGAGCCTTCTATCTGATGATACGAACTCTTTTGTATCATGAGTTTCTGTCTATGTATTTGGTCCTTTCTTAACTGAGCGATAGCATAATAAATGTGTTTGATTGAAGTCTTATTGCAGGAGTCCGAAAAACACCAAAAGGATGTGAAAATCATAAGATGGTGTCACGTAACGGAAGGATCCAACAATACCAAAAGAAAATTGATTGAGTATGAACACAAGTGGTTCTCCAACTGGCATGAAAATACCTTTTGTACTGAGACTTAAATTGCATGTTAATTTTGAACTCAAGTGGTTTTCCAAATAAAGTTAAAAATTTCGTGTTAATTTAACCTCTAAGTTAATACTTACAGTACTAAAAACATTCCAAAAAAGTTCAAAATCGCCTACCTATCATACCACCATTAAAATACTCACTATTAACTTTGCCGGGCTACATACGAAAAACCAAAAAGAATTGTCATATTAACCCAAACAACATTTAAAAGACAAAATATAAGGATCAGTTCACGAACTCAAACTTCCTGCTTTAAAAGGGCCAAACACTAAAATTGAGATATATAACAAATAAATTATTTTCGGGGGAAAGACGAGCTCTTGGAAATGTTATAAAGAGAGCTTGAGCTCCAACTCTCTCCACATCATACTCGATTTTCTCTCACTTTTCAATACTTGCGGTTTCATTCGTTTACTTGCCATTTTGACAATGTCACAGAGTCAGCTTATTGGAAGTTGGGGGGGGGGGGGGTTGAAGAATGGTGAAGGAGCGCGCAAGAGGCTGAAGATCTCGGTTCCCCACTTCAATAACTCGGAACTCCAAAACTTTGATTGGAAGAGGCATGAACCCGGCGGAGCAAAACATCAAGTATCTAGTGGTGAGGCTTCCCAAGATTTGGAACATGAGGATAGGGTCGTGGGCACTGACCTGGGCCTAGGAAGGTTTCAGTTTGATTTTGATGCTGAGGAAGACATTGAAGCGGTGCTGAACATGCAGCCTTTCCACTTCGATTACTGGATGATTTCATTGGTGCGCTGGCAGCCAAAGAAGACTAATAACTATCCTTCGGAGATCACTTTCTGGATCAAGGTTTTGGGAGTTCCGTTGGAGTTTTGGGAAGCACCTACTTTCCGCAGCATTGGTGATGCATTGGGGGAAACAAAAGATGTTGATCTGGATTACGGCCGGGTTCAAGTGGTGGTAGATGGATTCAAGGCTCTGACGTTCGCGACGACAGTTGATTTCACGGGAGGTGAATATTATGAAGGAGAAGAGGCTCCTGTTTCTCTGCGGTATGAAAAATTGTTTGGTTATTGTGAGACGTGTCTCAGCCTCTGCCAAAATGAAGAGAACTGCCCACTGAAAAAATCCTGAAAAGGCAAAGGAGACTGGGTTGAAATGGAAGGAGGGGTCGAGGACAGAGCTCGAAGCTACAAAGGCGTGGTTATTAATGGAAATGGGGGGGCAACAAGATAGAGGAAGAGAGAACCGAGAGTACCATGGAAAAGGCAAAGGTAAAATGCAGGAGGAACATGATTCAAAATGGGTCAGGATTGGGGAGAAGGAGCCTAAAAAACATCACAACCGCAACGGTTATCGCAGAGAGGAAGAGGGTTCTCGTCATTGGAACTCCAGGAGGGAGCCCACTCGGACATACCATCAGGAGGATCGTTCCCGAGCACATGGCGGCTCGAGGAGTGATAGAGTGGCACGCAGTGATGCTCACAGTGACGCAAGGGAGGAAGGAGAAATCAATGGTCTTGAGAAGGCAAGCCAGAAGGAAGGGACGGAACAAGACCAGGCTCCTCCTTCTCATGCTCCTCCTTCTCATGCTTTCCTTGCGGAGTTAAAGGAGACTCAAGCGCCAATCTCTCAAACTTCAGGTGCGTTGAGTGTGGAACAAGGAACAGTGGCGATACAAATGGGTCTAGAGGTTGGGAAAACTTTGGTAAATGATTCTGGTTTGGACTTAGAGGACAGTACTAGGATTGAGAATGAGAAGATAGAGGAGATACAAACTCCTTATGATGGAGAAACAGAGGGAGACGCCAATATGCAGGAGGCTGCGACCGAGGAGCTCGATGGGGAGAAGGATGTGGAGGAGGAGGATGATGGTAAAGAAAAGGCTACTGGAGAGACAGAAAAGAGACAGGGTGGTCGTCGAAGGCTCCTCAAACCGGCACTGGCCACAGGAGCTTCAAACAAGTTGAAGATGGCTAAGATGGTGATCAACAAGCGCATGGCAGCAAAGACAGGATCGCGTCAGGGGGATCATTCCAAGCAGGTGGAGGAGAAGGGCACATCAAACCCAAACACTGATCCTGCAAAACAATGAAGCTTTTATGAATCAAGCAATCTCTATGATGCTTAGTGGGTGGTTTATGGCTCTCCCTTTTTATTTTTTTAACGTTTTCATAAGCTCTTTGAGCATTTTTATTTGGTGTTTTCATGGTTTGAAGTTGGCCTGTGTATGGTCTTTGTTTCTCTGGTATTTGAAATGGTCTAATTATTTGACCTTTCGATGGAATAAAATGTTAGTTTTAGATTGGTGGCGTTGTTATGGGTTGTTGGTTATTGGTGCAGGAATCTGGGATTAGGAACTTACACCTCACTTATATAATAGATTGTCTAGATATTATTTGAGGATGGTTTTATCTCAAAGGAATGATATTATGTATTTTTGTCTTGTGAGGTTGAGTTATGTCTATGGCAATCAAAGGAAAGATGTAGCTCTATATTTATCACAGGTAGAAACACTGTGTTTGGTCTCATCATACCAAACACAGAGAAGGAACGGTGAGGCAAAGAATGATCAACATGTGCATGGGGGTGTAACTTGGCTTTGCTTCAGAGATTTGGCAAGATGGTATATGGTACTGGTATCGGTTTTGGAGCTGGTACTGTGGCGGATCCTACCAAACCAAGTGCGTTTAGGTTCTGGCTGTTACATTGGGATTCAGAAAATATTTCTTGGCTTATGTTATTTACTTTTAGTAAATTATATTAACCAAGCGGAGGACTGGTGCGAAAATAAGGTGAGAACAAGGGTGTCAATTAGGCCATTTGCCTTTTACGAGGTTTTTTAAAACTTATGCGGAGATCCCGGTATTGGCATGGCGTGTGGACTGGAAAAGAAATACATTGCATCTTGAGTCGGGTATTTTTTGGTTTTTTGGAATCTATTTATCTGGGGGCGCAACTTGATTTTGGTATTAACAAATTTCAATCCGGAGGTTTTAACAAGATACTTATGTATGGTATTAGACTATGATTGCTATGATGGTATTCTACTGGTAACACGGGCTTTCCTTGGGCATTTCTGGGGGCTTTGGAGCTTATTATTATTGGAACATACTTTCAATTTGGCTCGGGTCTTTAAATGGACGATCATGACGGTTTTGATTGGCGACTGGTGCATAGTTGAAAAGTGGCCCAATAATTATTATCCGGCAACTGATATAGATTGGTGGGTGTTTGTTTTATATGGGATTGACGAATACATGGATGCAGTTAGGCTATGGTGGCAGTGGGGACTTGATGTTAAAATATTTTCGGGTATCATTAAACCTGCATCTTCTGGTTCGATGGAGCAATACAAATATTTTTATATATGAAAATACTAAGCTGGAATTGTAGAGGGCTAGGAAGTCATTGGACCATAAGTTATCTCCGGGAAATATGGCACAAACATAAACCAGAATTTTTATTTTTATCTGAAACGAAACAGGA